>NC_083346.1:6266970-6333273 GCF_019175385.1 Lycium barbarum
GGCATCGAATGAAAAGAGAGCTCATAATCTCTTTTGCCAGCTACAGATGACATTATCCTACTGCTCTATATTTAATTTGCTTGGTCCTAGCAGTTCATTATCATCAACAAATACTTCCCCGTATTAACATTAAAACGAATTAAAGTTATAACCATACTTAAGTTCATTCGAAGTCGGCAATTCACAACCTCTATGTTGGGGACGAAATGAGGAGGTCCTCCTCAGAATTCATATGGCCACTCAATCGTATTGAATTAGCAAATTCTGTTATTAAAGAAAAGGCGTTGTTGTCCTCTGTACTTCACTACAATCCCATGCTTAGAAAATGTTTAGACACCCAATGCGTTCCATATGTATGGGCTTTTCTTAGTTTTTTTTCCAGACTATTGGCTCATGTGTGTTGTATAATCAGCTCTATGAGTTTTTTGTGTGTCTCCTCTATGTTTTGTGGATGCAAAATAGGAAAGAGGGATTTCTAGTTTATGTTGGTGCATTGAAATTTTAGTGTGGAACTGTAATCTCTCTGTCTTTTACTGAGCATTAATTGTGAGATGCTTTACTCTTCGTGATGAATTTAATTTAGTTCGGCCTTCGGTCAGAGGCGGATCTAGGATTTAAATTTTAGGGGTTCAACATCTTAAATTTTTAGCACTAAACCATTATATTTCTACAGTTATGGGTTAATATCTACTATTTATTATAATTTCAGTAAATTCTTACACATAAATTTATATTCCGCATCAAAAGTTTGGGATTCAATTGAACCCCAAGTTATAGTGCTCCATCCTCCTCTGCCTTTGGTTATATTTATGTGTAGAGAGCTCAAAACTAATGTCACTCCTGATAAAATGGCAGAGGTACGTCGGGAAAAGTTTTCACCAAATCCAATCTCCTTCATACAAAAATAAATTTAGGGATATAAAATTTTGTATTTTCCTACTTTGCCCTCCTGAAATATTTAAAAAAGGAGTTAGCTTTATTGTTTTGCAAAGAAATATATAGATTAGGGTGCAAATTATTAAAAATAATAGGATAAGATGTAAATTGTACTTCTTTTCACAATTTTCAACATTGTCTACCATTAAAAAATCATAAAATCCATCCTTAGATTTTGGGGTCTAAAAAAATTGGGAGCTTAAAGCAATGGCTTTACTGGCCTCACCATTGAGCCACCTCTACTCATGCGCCGCTCTCTGGGTCTGATATTCTGGCATTGGCCTCTTCGACCATGCACCTTGCCACTTTGTTTCGATCACCTTCGCACTCTTTAAGCAGTTTAATAATATGCTGGGAGCCGTGAAACATATCATGCACATTCTTGTAGTCATGAAACTAATCCTTCAGAAAGCAGCCAGGTTTACAAAATTGCTTTGCCTTCTTGCATGCAACACGGATCAGCCATTGATACAAGAATAAAGGACAAAAAATATGAAGTTCTTGATTAAAAGGAGAAGTAGTGAAATGTTTACACGCAGAAAGAAAAGAAAAATTTCTTGATTTGATAACAATATGCAGTGGAGAATTTTGATGCGCGCGGATAGAAAGTTGTAAGTTTTTTTTTTTTTTTTTTTTTTTTTTTTTTTGTGCTTTGTTTTTCTAAGTTGGAGAATGGGGGAGGACTATTTATAGATTTTTTGAACTTGGGGAATCTGTTAAGCAGTTTAAGTAGTTGGTTATAGCGATTTTTTGAACTCGGGGAATCTGTTAAGCAGTTGAAGTAGTTAGTTATAGCAGTTCATATTATTATGTAAATAGTGGATAATGTAATAAAGATAAATAAGGAAAGAAAAGGTTACAATAACTACATGATTCGTTCCTCTAATTTCATAAACATTGTGTTATTGAATACAAGCCGCTAAGAAACAAACTGACATTATATATCACTACTAAAAAGCTCTGTTTTACCTACGAGATTTACATAGGGGCGTCCCTCGGTAACTCGGATTTACCGAGGGATGCCATCAGTACAAGGCTCATAGGCAATTTGACCCTTGGTAAATATTACCGAGGGACACTCTCCGCAAATATCGAGGGAGACCCTCACTCGTCCCTCATTATTTTCCTAAAAGAAAAAATTAAATGCACCGAGGGACTCTATCGGTACATTAAAAAAACATATATATTATAGATATATTATTTACCGAGGGGCAACCATCGGTATGTTTAAATTAATTAAAATTAAAAATTTAAATATACTGAAGGATGTCCCTCGGTAAGTTCAATAAAAAATAATTTGATATTTGAAATTACTAAGGGACATCCCTCTGTAACGTGAGAATCTGAGCTTGGCAATTATGCTTGTTTCCGAGTGACTCTATCGGTAAGTCCCTTGATATTTCTGGTATTATTTCGATAAGTGGTGCATATTTTTTACCTGCTTAATAGAAGATTTCAAGCTGCTTCAATAGAAACAACAGCACAACCAATAATAATCATCAAAACAATTCAAACACTAAAAATAAGCCATCAAACATCGTATAAATCCAACCAACTTCAACATTATGCTAACAAATATCAAAAGAATCCCACTAGACTTCAAAAATACTCCAAAATAAAATGAGTCGAACAGGTCACACTTATATGCCGTGGCGAAGCCATAATTTTCATTAAGATAACTCAAAATATAACGAATTAAACACATGAAGAAATTAAAGGAAAAAACATATATTATATATACCTTAATATAATTTTGAACTAGTATGTACAATGTATTTTTTCAAAGAGAAATGCTCGATTGAACCTCTCTCTCACTCCTAGCTCTATTATACTCCCTCCGTTTCAATTTATGTGAACCCATTTGACTCGACACGGAGTTTAAAAAGTAGAGAAGATTTTTAAACTTGTGGTGTTAAATGAGTCACATATATTTTGTGTGGCTATAAATCATTGCATAAAGGTAAAGTGTTTCCAAATATAGGAAGAAGTCATTCTTTTGGTACAGACTAATAAAGAAATCGGTTCACATAAATTGAAACGGAGAGAGTATGAGTTAAATTTGATACCGTATTCATAGAGACATACAATTGAGAATAAGTATTTGCGGCAAGGAGAAGAATTCTACTATTTAGAATTAGCACATTATTACATTTATGAACAAATATTTTGATCGTTTGGATCTTTTTTGTTTTTTAATAGCTACTGAGGGGAAGAGATTTCAAATTTCTAAATTATTTTGTTCATAGAGTCTTTGACTTGGGTGGAAAATGAGGAAGGATAAAATAGTATTTTTCAAAAGAATCATGTTTGTTGTAAGATTTTTTTTTCTTTTCCAATCATGTCGGAAATAAGATGCTAGAGAAAAAGTTGATCACAAATATGTCGGTCTATGATAAACACTATCAAGCTTATGCAAGGGAGAATAGACACTCTAGGACCTCACCTCAAGGGTGTGATGTAGACACCCTACATTAATGGTACTCCAAATTTTTACATCTCAATGGGTGTTAAATCATATAGTAATTGACATGTTTTTTATCGCCGGGAATTGTATTGTAATGTATAGGATATTTTCATTCTTAATTAGAGATTTCGAGTTCGAGCTATAGATATAAAATAAATTATGATAAGGAACACTTTAACCTCTAATTGGTCTTACGCAGATCACATTTAAATTCATTAGAGTTGTAATGCAAGTACCGAACACCAAGTGAAAAAACAAAAATAAAATAAAATATTAGCATGAAATTTTGCAAGGCTACAAAGGTCCCATCAATAGTCAAATCATTAACCAAATATGTCTAGTTCAAAAAGTATATATGAACAATATCTTGATAAAAAAATCTTTTTTTTTTAATGGACCTTAAATAATGCGAATCTAAATCATTTGAAATTTCAATACAAATATGAGATACCCGGTGAGAAACTAACAAAAATGACATGTTTTTAGCATGAAATTTTGCAAGACCTACAGAGATACAAATCGAATTTCTAATCATTGAAGGCAATGTTGAACTATTAACAGTAATAATGAGAGTAGCAAAAAGAAAATCTTGGCTTAAAACCAAGAAACGTTGCTTCATTGGTTGTTTTGTGGTTGATGAGTGTCTTGGACCAATTGAGTAATGGACCTCACATAATTGAATGATTCCAAGAATCTCTCACCAACTACCTCTCTAAATAATTGGCCTTTGAATAATTGAAGGTCTCAATGCTACTTTACCATAAGGTTCATTTAAGGAGGGACCATTACAAATTCACCCACAAATATTTCCTTCATTTAAGGGGGGACCATTACAAATTCACCCACAAATATTTCCTCTATTTGTGGGGAAATTTGACTTTATAATAACGAGAAAATAGTTATAAATATTATTTTAATATTATAGTTTCTTCACATGAAATAGGTAAAAAAAAAAAAAGCATAATAAATTTATAAATATAACACATGAAATTTTATTTTTGCTCTCTGAATTAGTTATTGAAAGGGTACTTGTAGTACCAATGATATCTAATTCTAGTATCTGATTTTAGACATGGTGAATGTAATATACTCCTTAGCTACCTATAGTTTGAAAAGAAAAAAAGTAAGGGTTCATTTGGTGAACAGGATTAGAAAAATAATTTTAATATAAAATTTGAGATTAGAAAAATAATCTCAATATAAACTTCGGCACTAGAAAAATAATACCGGTATAAAATTGGAGATTGTTTTATTTCGCATTTGGTTATATTTTTGTTTCCGGTGCTAAGAAATGTCTGTGACTAAATATAGATACATTAATACTAGTATACAGTTAAACCTCTCTATAATTGTCATTCGTTATAACAACATTTCACTATAACGGCCTGATTTTCTGTGAAACTGATTTTTCATGTTATATTTTATTTCTCTATAACAACATTCTGCCTATAACAACAATGACATCCGTTAAAGCGGTACACTCTTTGTAAAATTACCTCTCTATAACAGTCATACTCAAATAGCGTGTAATAATATTTTGTGAAAAATATATTATGTAACAACAAAAGTGTCGATGAAGAACCTTAACCTACTGCTACTGAGATAGAAGAGTCAAATGTTAAACACTTAGACAGCCTTCAAGGGAAAGCTATTGAATTTCCTTTTGCTGAAAGTTTGGACAAATTTTTTTCAGTTGAAGCGTTATATTATCACTAAGAGACTAGAATTTACGAAATAGCCTACAATTATAGAGTTCTTACGTCAAACTTGAAATATTTAAATTCTCAATTAATTTAAAATGCATATGTTCCATATATTTTAATTCTTTATCTGTGTGGTACAACTAGTTATGGATTTAGTAGTAATTTATTAGTCTTTTCAATTTTTAATTTATGAGATATGAAAATCGATTGAGATTTTAAAATTTACAAGTATATTGTTTTCGTTTATAACTTAAAAAGTATAAAAAGTTAATTGTTTGCGTACTTTTATTTATAACAGCTAAATGAGATCTAAATATTGAATGTCAGTATACATGCATAAGAGCACCTCACTTTAGCAGCCATGAAATTTCTAGACAAACGGTGCCACTATAGAGAGGTTTGACTATAGTAGTAAAAAGTATTTGCTAAAGATGTCTAAATCACTATTTTCCTTTCTTATGGAAAAGGCAATGAGATTTCTCCATTGAATTTATAAATTTGAAGTTGAATCAATTTTTAAATAATTGTGCCTTTCAACTCCTGTTCCTCCTTATCTTGTTATTTAGATTTGTACTATATTAATCTGATACGATCTTCATCTCGTGCATGCACTTACTTTTAATTTGGAGAGAAGATCCTTGCAGATTTCATAGTTAATTATTTAGAAGTATATCCGAAAAAGGGTTTAATTTAATAAATCGTAATTGACAGCGATCTGAGGGAAATCAAAAGCAAAATAAAATAAAATTAAAGATCACGTGAATAATTGTTGGTAAAAAGATATTGGTTTCTTTGGAGGATAACTGAAAAGTTTGGTTCAGTGAACAAATAATGATTTTCACCAACTATTCTCAAAGTATGAACAAACCTTTTTATATTACTTTTTACCCGATTTTTACATGGATTATATTACATTACAATTAAAACAAACCCTGACTCGGTAAAAAATATTGTTACTATATATCAGTCTTATGAGTCATTATACAAATATTCTTTTAGATATAATACCATTTTCACATGAAATTGATAAGAAACACATAAAATTGGTAATTAAAATAAAATAAAAGTTTGTAGTATTCGAAATTGTAATTAGTTAGAAAGATTATTTCCTCGTTACTAGCTAGGTCGGTCTCAAAGCAAATGAAAGTGGTTGATGTGATGTTCTTTGAATATCTCTATGGTGGGAATAAAATAATAAAAAATAGTTACGACATTTGTTGTTAGTCTGTCCTTAAATAGCTCGTAACTAATATTCCGTGATTTTTTGATAATTTATTGTTAAATAAAATTAGCAACGAACCATTGTTGTGTAAGGACTAAAGTTATACCTGGCTATTTATGTTTTAGTAATGGTGAGATGAATTAAATATCATCCTTGAGTAATTGATCTGGTCAAAACGAAAATCTTTGATAGAAATTTGATATTTGGAAGTTATCACCTAAAAATGGTTAGGTTAGTGATTTGATTAAGACTTAGGAAAGGTCGATATCACTAACCAATAATGTGACAAAGTACATGTGACTGTGGAGATAATCGTGCTTAACTAAAAATCTGATATTTACATTTCTGTAATAAGTAGTCATAACTCATAAGATATTTGTGAAGGTAGTTATATTTACCAGGAGGAAAGTAGTTTTGAATAAATTTAATTCATACTACGTGTGTTTTGTTTAACCAAACATATCAACTAGTAGTATTTTCACTACGGCTAAGGCTCAAATATGCCCATGAATTATACGAAATTGCACATATTTGCCTGTCGTTAAAAGGTTGGTGCAAAGATGCCCCTAACGTTTTTTTTGGCTATATATGCCCTTGAGTTAACGGTAAATATTGGAGGGCATATTTGTTCAATTTCGCATAGTATAGGGGCATATTTGATCAATTAAAATTCGTGAATATTATGGCACAAATAGTTCCCAGATTTTTTTGTAGTGCACTTTATGCTAGCCAATGATTTATTGCAACTGCATTTTGAAACTCCACACTTATCGTACAACCCCTCACTTTTCTCTCTTATTCTTTCACTTGTTTATGAAATGTCGGAAGCTTCAAGTTCTTTAAATAGTTGTGGAAGGGTTTGTGGATGTGGAGTTGTGGAAGGGTTTGTGGACGTGGAGTTACTGCACTCCATCTCACTTATGGACTTCAAATAATTCTACTAAATTTCGATTATGCGTGAAATTCGCGAAAGGGCCAAACCACATTGAATGTTATGTAAGAAACTGTATAAATGCTTAAAATGTGATACTCTTTCTATTATTATTATCAAAAATTTTAGCACTGCGGGAGACATTTTTTCATGTGTCATAAGTCCAATGTAAGTTATCTCCTATTTTATGTTTATGTTTTATTGCGACAATTGTTGCATCCATTATCTTGTAGATATTGAGACTGAGAAGACGAAAAATATCCAGAAAGAACTATCCAGATCATCAACAAATTAAAAAATAAAAATGATATTATCATTAGTAAAACATCTTTTGAAAAGGAGAAATGGTGCTCTTGTTTGTGAAAACAGTCTTTAAAAGATGGTTGTAATTGCATCTGCTCTTTTAATTGTATAATTTTGATGTAATGCAATGGTAGATGGATTGTAATTACAAATGTTTTTTTATGTTTTGAAATGCAATGATATTTTGTACCATAATATTCAGGAATTTCAATGGATCAAATATGCCCCTATACTATGCGAAATTGAACAAATATGCCCTCCAATATTTTCCGTTAACTCAAGGGCATATATAGCCAAAAAAAAAACGTTAGGGGCATCTTTGCACCAACCTTTTAACGACAGGCAAATATGTGCAATTTCGTATAGTTCAGGGGCATATTTGAGCCTTTGCCGTTTTCACTGTTTTACTTTTGGATAGAAACCACGAGGGGAAAAAAAGGAAATTTTGTCAATGCAATTTGGGGTCGTTTGGTTCTCCTGCTAGTTATATGTGAGGGTTATAGTGTAGGAATTATTTAAGTGATTAGTAACGAAAGGATCGTTATATATGAATTACTTATCATTTTTGTGCACAGATCCCCAGTTATAGGATCTAATCTTTTACGAATTGCAAGAAATTTCACATATTTTGATAAATAGTTTAACCCCCAAATCGCTAATGGAAGTAATCTTATTTCACGTTATATCACGTGTAAACAAATATATAAATGTCTCATATATATAACATACTATGTAGTATTATTTAATACGTCTAACTAAACATGATAAGATTAAATTTATCTTAGGCGACCAACCAAATAGTAGTATTTCATCATATGCGATATTTTATGTTGTGATTAGTTGCTCCATACCACAATCAAACGACCCCCAGTTTTTTTTTTTATATAAATAGAACTAATCAATATAACCCCACAGTATATATTGTATATTTTTATTGCTTAAAAGAGATAAATAGTACACTAATTTCCATCATCAATGTTATTAAAGGTTGTTACAACACAGCGCATGAGGGCATTTTTAAAAGTTTAATTTAGTGGTCTCTCTCTCAATATATATATATATATATATAAACACCCAATATTTTAAATCTAAAACTAAAAGCCTAAAACTAGGTAGAATGTGAGGATGTGGTTTGAGTTTCCAACTATTAAATTTCTCCAGGTATTTGCAAAGCCAAATTTCTGTGGCCAAATATAACTATAAGTATTTGGATTTGGTTTTAGTTTAATTTCGGAACATTCTAAAATAACATAAAAACAATTATACTAAAAAAAATTGTACGTTTGGGTTAGTGATTTAGCAAATGTTTTGGAGAGTATAGTAAATATTTTATAAAGAAAAGTTGAATGTCGCATTTAGAATGTTTTTGGTACCTTGATAATATGCTGGTCTGATTTCTCGAGTATACATTTTAAATACCATCGACCTTTTAGGCAAATTCACAAATAGCCACTTTTTAGCCTTCATAAGTAAAAAGAAAATGACATGGAGTTCCATGATAATATCTGGGAGAATCATCTATGGAGCTTAACACTCTACGACAATGACTATTTTTTAAAGATAGGATTAAAAAGAGGCCAACAGATGCTACTTTTATCAAACGTTTTGCTCTAATTAGTGGATACATGAGACTGGTATAACAAAAAAAAACTTACTTGCATCAGTGTTTTTACTGAACGAATAAATGCAGAATGTGTTTCGAACATAAAATATTAAAAAATTAACAATTGTTTAGTGATATGCATTTCACTTCAACTTTGTGATTCATTATGATTAAATTATTTGATTTAATTTAATTACCAAGTGCAGATAAATATTGGGCAATTCGCAAGATTGCCCTTCCTTTGGGATGGTCTTTAGTTTTTGCCCCTCAAAATGTTGGTCTTTAATTTTTGCCTTTCGCGTTGCAATCCTGAGCTTTGCATAGAAATCATGAGGTTCTGGGTTCGAACCCCTGCTCAGGCATAAATTAAAAAAAAAATCGCAAAGTAAGGCTTGGGTCGCGTGTATGTCGAACCCGGCATACACTTCTTAAAAAATAACTAAAGTTATGCCGGACCCGGCATAACTGTAAGTTCTGCCTTATAAGACAAAGTTTATGCCTTGAGGAAAAGTTCCGCCTTAGGGGCATACTTTTAGTTATGCCTTAACTAAAAGTCTGCCCCATAAGGCATAACTAAACTATTAGCCTGTTTGGCCAAGCTTTTTTTTCCCCCAAAAGTACTTATTTTTTCAATAAGTGCTTATTTTTAAAAAAGCGAGGTGTTTGGCCAAGCTTTTGGGAGAAAATAAGTGCTTTTGGGGAGTAGCAGAAGCAGTTTTTCAGAAGCTAAAAAAAATAGCTTTTGTCCAAAAGCACTTTTTTGAAAAGTACTTTTGAGAAAAATACACATAGAAGCACTTTTTAAAAGCTTGGCCAAACACTAATTGCTGCTCAAAAGTACTTTTTAAATTAATTGGCCAAACACAAACTGCTTTTAGCCAAAAGTACTTTTGAAAATAAGCTGTTTTTAGAAGCTTGGCCAAACAGGCTATATGTCTTAAGGAAAAGTTCTGCCTTATGGACAGAACTAAAAGTCTACCCATAAGGCATAAGTATGTCAGGTCCGGCATAACTTTGGTTATTCCTTAACAAGTGTATACCGGGTCCGGCATACACGCGACCTAAGCCTTGCCTTGCGATTTTTTTTTTTTTTTTAATTTATGCCTGAACGGGGGTTCGAACTCAAAATCTCAAGTATAAGGCCATTTTTCAAGCGAAGGGCAAAATTACTATAAATATAAGGGGCAACATTTAAAGACCACCCCAAAGAAGGGTAATCTACGCAATTTTTTGATAAATATTTCCGACATATGTGAACCTATGACTGGTAATATTGGGATGGACTGAGATTTGTTGGTCTAAACCATTGGGCCACGAAGAGGCCCAGTGAGCTAACCCACTTCCCTTGAGAATGAGCTTGTTTGCTGTAGGCCTAGCTAAGCTTTTCCCTTGTGACTATTGTTATTGCATTATTATGGATGATCCTTAGATTAGGCTAATTGTTGCCATAATTTTTGTTTTTTGCTTTTGTACTAATTGTTGATAGAACTTCTTGCAAAAATTAATGGATCAACTTAGAAAAGAGGTAATTGAATTATTCCATTGTAATAATTAACAAAATCATAGTAGTAATATACAATGTTAGTTAATTCCATCATTTCAATGGAGAACTTCCAAAGAACCCCCTCAAAAGAGTAATTACAGTGGTGGAAACATATGAGGATGAGGTGTTGGGAAATCCTACGCAAGGTATGAAAAGTTAAGAGCCTCGCGAATACGGATTCAGGTCGTGTATAAGGCCCATTAAATAAGGAAATATTTTCTACCAGAATTTTTTAGTAATCCCATTGTATCATCTGTGTATAGATAATATACATTTTTTTGCGCAGATTGCCCTTCATTTGGGGTGGTCTTTAATTTTTGCCCTTCAAATTGGTGGTCTTTAAGTTTTGTCCTTCGCCTAATACCCCGAGGTTGTGAATTCGAACCCCAGCTCGGTAAAAAAATAAAAATAAAAAATCGCAAGACAGATGTTTGGATTCGCAAGGCAGAATTTTGCAATTTCTACCTTAAGACGGAGTTTTGCATTGCGAATTCGAACTCTACCTTGCGATTACAATATCGGTAGTTTGATACTTGCTATAGTAGATCCAATAACCATAACATGATTCTTTATATGGATATATAGTTGCTTGCTAATTGTAGTTTTGGGGTTTGTTAGTTTGGGTCATAATGATCTAAAAAATAGCTAAAAGAAGTTTTTGGGATAAGAGACAACGTTATACACCTAAGGGTCTGTTTGGTTGCATATATAATTTATAATACTTGCATAATATCTCACATCAGTTATACTATGTTTGGCTACCTTTTGATATTTGCATAAAATTTAACAATACGCAATATATTAAATGATTGTTATTTTCGTTGCCGAATAATATCTGCATAAATTATGCAGGATCACATGTTTTGATTTTATGCGAGACAAGAGGTGTAATAAGAATACAAACATTAATAAGTTTATGTATTAAATAACTAACATGAGCAAATGAACTATCATGTATTAACATTTTTAAAATAAATAAACAAAACAATCCTTTGAATCATTGCTATTTATACATTATTAATCTCCGCATTATAATTTTTCAGTCACTAATCTCTACATTACCATCTATACATTATTATTCCATGCACAACTTGTCTCTAAACCGAACAGCCCCTAAAGGTTCTGTGAAGGTGATAATCTCCTAAATAGCAAGAAACCATGTGCAATTCCTTTGCCCAGTGTTCATTGAATGTAGATTTGGGCTTGTTATATATTGAATTTTTTTAACTGTGCTCGATCTTCGTTTCAAATCAAACTAAATTAATTTTAAGAGCGATGAATGATATATAAATATATAATCTTTCTCCACTTGTTTCAAAAAAGTGACATTTGTAAATATAAAAGTTTTTATTGAAATATCCTATAATTTAGAGTGTGTATAAAAAATTCTTGGAGTCCTTTTATTTCAAAATCATAGTATTAAAACAAAAAAAATGAATATGTACTTTTATTAAATTTATTTTGCTCTCATTTGTTTGCTCTAGTTTATGAGCCTAAAAAGATATAAATAATCGAAAACAAAAAAAACTGCGCCACGTTGAATTTTTAGAATCTAAATAGGTAAGGAAAGAGTTATACTTTGTAACAAAAATTCAACATTACCCTAACCCTAATTGATATATTTAGCTTATCTTCAGAGTCGTCAATATGGGCTAGGCCCATTGGGCTGATCCTGCCCAACCCGTGATGTGATAAGGTTGTTCTAAGATTTTTAGAGCCTATTTAAGAATGAGGTTTTTTAGCCCGACCCGGAAAAGTCCGCTGACCTGTGTGCTTGACCGACGCTGGGACGGGTCAACCTGTGGGCTTGAGCGACATTGAGTATAAATATTTTTTTGACATTGAGTATAAATATCATTACACCAATAATAATAAACATGATCTATGACAAAATACTTTTGCAACAACAACAATTAAATTTAACGCCAGGGGCATATGTCTTTTTCGCCCGGAGCTTATGCTTTTGCACCCAAGACTTATGGCTCAAACTCTAGGGCGTACGTCCTGTGGATCTATACCTTTCATTTGCGCCCCGGAGCGTTTTGGTGTGCCCTGGCCTCGAACTGGCCCAAAAAAAGCCTTTGAAAAAACTATCTGAGACTTGATTAACAAAGTAGTAACACCATGTAATATTGTCTTCTAAATATTTATGTTAGCATTTTTTTAATTTGAGTTTAAACTAAAATAATTATCAATTTTTTTTAAAGTGGGTTGGTTCGGCCAGACTCGCAGCCCACTTAGTGATGGGTTGGGTTGGCTATTTTGAGGCCCATACAAAAAGCGGTCTGGCCTGGCCCGTCAAATTTCAAAGCCCATGTGAGCTAGCCCGAGTGGGTAAATTTTGATGGTAGTTGATTCAGTTTCTGACCAAATCAAAGGAGAGAAAGCTCTTGATCTAGAAATTCCTTTTGTTGCCATAATAAAATGCGCTCACCAATAATTAAAATTGTGTGAACCGGGCATTTGGTGTTATCGTTGCAAGACCTGCCGTCAAATTTTCATAACGAACCAAGGACATTACTAATGAGCTATTTGTGCCCGTAAGACCTTGATTCGACATGAAAATTCAATAGTATGCCCTGCTCCGAAACACCAATTGCTCAGGTCATCCAACTTTGCTTATTGGTAAATGCATTTTCTGGGGACTTGAAAAGGCGGCGAGGGTTGAGAATAAGAATTCTTTCAATGTGATTTTGTGAGAAATTGAAAAGATGCTGGTAGAATTTAAAGGAAACAAAAACGTGCTAAAAAGGAAAGTGTGTGTGCATACCTAAAATCAAGCAAGGTAAGTATTTAGATGTACTAATTAGGGTTATCTTTAAAGGTAAGTGATTTAATAAAATCATACATCAAAAAATTGCGCGGATTGCCCTTCATATGGATTGGTCTTTAATTTTTGCCCCTAAAATTGCTGGTTTTTAAATTTTTGGCCCTACTTCTCATTTAATGAAAATTTGTGGGTGAAAGTAACTTTATTCGCAGGGTCTATGAAACCAGAGATTCTGGGTTTGAACCCCAGCTGAGTAAAAAATAAAAATCACAAGGCAAGATTTTTATAGAAATTATGCCTATTGGGGGCAAAGTTATGCCTTAAGGCATAGTTTTGTAATATCATACAGAATTATGTCGGACAAGGCATAGTATCTATGTAGCTGAATTTCTACAGAACTATGCTAGACAAGGCATAGTTTCTATGTAGAAATTATGCCTTGTCCGGTATAGTTATGTAGAAATTAAATTATACTACAAAACTATGCTGGAAAAGACACAACTGTGCCCGAATAGGCATAGTTTCTATGAAAACCTTATCTTTCGATTATTTTTTTTTGACTCTGCTGGGGCTAGAACTCAATGTCGGAGATATTTTTGGTTACTTTTTTATTACTTAAACTGCTCAAGGGCAAAAATTGAATACCAATTAAAGACCACCCTGAAATAGGGCATTTGTGCGAATGACCCAGTATACATCAACTTACCATGATCAAGTAATAGTTGTTGGATGTTTAAACACGTATTATATATCTATTAATTTGTTATAAATATCCAATATAGATAAATTTTTACCTTGCTCTAACCATAGGCTCCTCCAAATATTGCACAGTAGACTAGAAATCAATCTATTTTCCATCAATCCTTTTATATGAAAACTTCCTCAATCAAGCTCAAATATTGCTTGGAGTTCATTATTTTAAGTAGTCCCACTTATGTCTACTTCCCTAAAGTCAATTTCATCCTCTCACTTTTCTTGGAGTGTGTTTGGTAGGGAGAAAGATAATATTAAAATTTTGAAGAACGTTTTCTCCAGAAAAATAAAGTTCTTAAAAATGAGGAAAATGACTTACCTTGATACAATCCGACTGGCATTAAGGCCTTTTACAAGGAGCCAAGCGAGGGAACTTTAAGCTATGCAAGCATTGTTCATGAGGAGGATCGTACTTGAATACATTCTAGAGCCTTCCCGGGGATTTCAAGCGTTCATGATAGCATGGGAGAATGGTTTGGAGAAGAGGGTTGAAGATGGCCATGCTTGCAATGTGGCTATTACTTGAAGATTTGCAATTTCAAGTTCTTTTCCCAAAAGAAGACACCCAAACAAGGCCCTTACTTCATTAAGGGTAGAAGTGTAATAATGTAGTTGTTCTTTTGAGTTTTAGTATAAATAGTAGTTTTTTTCATTTGGAAGACTCTATTTTGAATATTGAAATTTGCTATTGTAAACTTTTGAGAGTTGAGAGCTTGTGAAGCCTTTGATTGAGTAATTGTTGAGAGGATTGGTTATTAGGGAATTCCAAATCCCTCTTGGTCATCTTAGGAATTTAATGTTTCTTTTGTTCTTAATTCAGAGGTCTTAGTTTTCTATAACTTTGGTTGCTAAATTAGGTCTTAAGTTGTGTCAAATTATCTATCTCTTTTATTTCTTGCATTTTATTATTGTTTTCGTTTCCGTTCTTGCATCATACCTAGTAAAAGTAGAGAAAACAAATTTCATGAGTAGTATTCCATATTGATTGTGTTCACACACCTCTCCAACACACCTCATTTTCACCCCAGTCCTGTAGGCCCCGTTCCCACCACCTCACACCCCTACCCCCACCCCACCCCCCAGGATAATAATTTTTGCTTACGTACCTCACACAAACTAAGTAAAAAATCCACTAATTTTCCTGAAAAATATTTGACAAGCACCTCCAAAGTAATTACTTTGCTTTCCTCTTCCTCCATTATCCCTATAAAAGTCTTATGGTATCTAGGACATTTTTTTCTGGTATCCGAAATAGTGCAAAAACTATTGTCCTGGGGGTAAATCACCTCAATAAAAAGTTAAAGGTATTATTAGTGTCTATTGACTTTAAGAAATAGGGTGGCAATTTCACATACATTTCACATTTCAGGCGCATCTTAAAGCTCTAGTAACAAATAAAAACTAACATGCGCCAACTTATTGGACTTATCGACAATGCAATTGTCTTCACTCTAAAAAATTCTCAGATTAAATTTTAGTTATTTTCTCAATTGGTTTCTTCAATAATTATGTATTCATGAATCTTGCTAGTTAAAATCCCATAATATCAAAAGTAACATCTATTTTTAGCAAGTTCTTGGAACCCCAAATAATGTCAATCATATCCCAAAACATTTTCACAACTCCACACTCAAAAATCAGTTCTTTTTACTTCAAGAACCCAAAATTTTCAACTCCGTTACACTTAAAACCCTTAAAAAACCCTTTATTTTTCCCTACACAAAAACCCCATTTGCAAAAAATTGAGTTTTTACAATGCCATAAATGGAAAGTTAAGGTCTTTGAGTCAGATGGTACTGTAAATCCTCAAACTATAAATGGAAAGTTTGATTTTGATGATTTACTTTCAATTCTTGAATTTTTATGTTTGTTATCTTCAGCTGTAGTAGCTATTGGTTTTGTTGTGAATTCTTGTTTTTTGGGGTCTAAAAAGTGGTTGGGAAATAGGGTGTTAGGTGTACAGTGTGTTGTGTTGGTATGTGGAGTGATTATTGGTTCTGTGATTAGGAAAAGGCAATGGAATAGGATTTGTATGAATAATTTTTCCAGGTTTGGGAGTGGTTCAAATGGGGTTAATTTGCTTGAAAGAATTGAAAAGTTAGAGGAAGATTTGAGGAGTTCAGCTACGATTATTCGGGTTCTATCGAGACAGCTTGAGAAGCTAGGAATTCGATTTCGGGTTACTAGAAGGACTCTCAAAGATCCAATTACTGAGGTAATAGTTTTATTGGATTTTTACGAAAATAGCCCGTCGGATTCACTGTTTACTTTTCCTAGCCATATATATAGATTATACACAGATCATACACAGTTATGCACATTTTATTTTAAGCATATGATGATCGATATGTAGAGGTGAAATGGATTTGGAGCAAGTTTCACTCATCTGTTAATCAGTTAAACATTTTAATCTTATGAATGTAGTTAGTACTATCCTTTGAATAGAGGATGGTGATGTTGTTTCCTAGATGATGTGATCTCTAATAAGCATTGTGTGTTTGCTAGAAAGTTCTTATTTGAATGATCAGTTTATAATTGGTTCATTGCCACTTATACTGTTTTTCTTCTTGAACTATGTCCATGTAATACCAGTTGATATCGATATCTCAAGTATCTGCAGTTAGGCAGTGTCACCAGCTTTTGGTCTTCGATGTGCTGCATTTATGAAGATTATATTAAGCGCATCATGTAAGTTGGAGTTTGGGTGGTTAAGAAGTGCAAAGAAGTTTGTGGATACTTGGTTCTAAAGGTGGATGCTTTGATCGGATTTGCAAGTGTTAGAAGTAGCTAATATAGGTATTTGTAGAGAAATGAATCAGAAACTACTGGAGATTATTTGGGAAAAAAAAAGGGTTTTTTTTTTTTTTTTTTTCTGGAGTTAGGAAAGAGAAAACTACATTCGCAGTGTTCCTATTTATTATAATTCCTAATAGCTGACCTCTTACTCAGAAAATTCTCGCTCTAATCGCGGATGATATCATAACCTTATCAAGAAGATGGTAGCTCCATTATCTCTCCCACAACAATCAAATGTTGACCTCATCATATGTCTGTTTGTTTGCTTACAAACCTCACTCGTAAACCATTCGTGTATCTGTTAGTTTGTTTACAGAACTTGTAAACCAGCACATTATTAGGTGAAACGACCATCTGTATTAGTGTGCCACACTTATAGAAAGTAGGACTAACAACTAGCTGAACATCAAACCAAAGTGAACTTGGAAAACTTAAATCTGAGAAAATAATTGACACGGTGAATTGACATATGCTAGTTGTAAATCTGAAATTAGGATGCTGCTTGTTTAAAGTTCAGGTGCTTTATCACAATAATAACTTACCTCATGTTTTCTCTTTCGGTTAGAGTTGCCTCATTTAATTTTTTTAATGAAGTGGATGCAAAGATTCGCATACCCGACCCCATCAGGTGTGGGATTGAGGCATAGTTGATTGATTGATAATTTGATATGTTCTATAACTTTATCAAAGAACCCCAAGCTACACTCAGCTGTTATTCCTATACAACGTAACCTTGCATTTAAGAGAGAGAAAAAAGCATTCACTACCAGTTTCTCAAAAAAAGAGAGAAAAAAGCACTCAGAAGAGCAAGAATTTTGCCTGCCTTGATGGGTGAATCGATGCGCTTTAGAGAAATCCTCCCTTTAGACAATGAGGTTCAAGGGCGCAAAATGATCTACAGTATAAAGAAGCGGCCGGGCTTTCTGAATCTAACTTTAAAAGATCAAAAAGTAAAATGTAAAAAGGAGGAGATATAGGGCCTTTTTGCTATTTGAGCATTGAGACTCCTTTCCATGTACGTTTCAGCATTCTCTTGTTGTCAATTTCTTCCTTCACTTCTGATATATGTCGTGCCTTTTCTTCTACTATTATGTTTTGCTACTTTTGATTTATCTCGTTCTTCTTATGTTTCTTTCTTAGCAAGTACTGTTTCTTCTTCTAGTATACGAGCCTCTTCCTTTCTTTTGCTACTTCTGATTCTTAGCTTCTCTCTTCTTCTCTCTAATTTGAGTTGCTAAGGTAATTAAACATGAAATTGACTACTGCGAATTGATTCTTTTTTATGCTTGATTAATTGAAAATGAAAATCCGTAGTTTATTGCAAGTTGAGTAACTAGTAGGAAATTTTTGTATTTTGGTAAATTCTGCACTTCATCTTGGAAAAGTGTGGGTTTTGGCTCTCACTTTCCCCTTAAATCCCCGAGTGCCTTGTCATTTTTTGGCGCTTTCACTTTTAATAACACGTATCTCTAATCTAAAGCAACTCTAAGCCATTTCTTGCATATCCTTTTTCTGTGTGTTATCTTATACTCCAGCCTTCTTGTGATTCCGTTTTCTTTCTATCCAGACTGCAACATTGGCCCAAAAGAACTCTGAGGCCACTCGAGCATTGGCAATGCAAGGTGAGCGTCTAGAGAAGGAGCTTGGTGAAACACAAAAGGTTCTGCTGAAAATGCAGGTAAACTGCTGTTTAACTTAGTTTCCAAGATTCACATGCTTATTTTGATTTCCCAAGGGTCATTCTTTTTATGCGAAAATTTTCCCTGGTGGATTTACATCTTTAAAATGATAAAAGAATGTTCACAACAGACAATTTCTTTTTTAGGTTGTGTCTAGAATACCATGTGAGAGTTTACTTTTAGGCCCATTCTACATCTCCATTTTGGCTAACTAGTGGCTGTCAAAGGTCAACCCATTTGTAATTCAAGTCATGATATAGTCTACATAGTTTTGTGTGTGGTGAGTGTTAAGTTGTCCCCATCGATTGTGGGATATGGATTTGGTCTCTTTATATATAGTCTTGAGCAATCCTCACATAATGAGTTAGCTTTTGGGATTGAGTTAAGCCCAAGGTCAATTTTTTTAAATGGTATTAGAGCCAGACCTATGGCGATTCTCGGTTTACTCGATACTAGGCCTCCATATTATGTTTTCCACGCTTCAATTTTTAAGCCTGGGCGTGCGGGGGTGTTAAGTTGTCCCACGTCGGTTGCGAGACGTGGAATTGGTCTCCTTAAATGATGTTGGACGATTCTAGCTTTTGGGGTTGACTTAGGCCAATATCCATTTCTATATATGTTGTGGTTTGTAACCATCTCATCTAAAAGTTGAAGATGTTATAGAGAACAATCTTTTAATTACTTCATTAATATTATGTCTCAACACACTTACCCCCCCCCCCCCCCCCCCCCCCCCACCTCTTTGGGCTTGATTCGTTTTTATGAGCCAAACACATGAAATATCTCCAAACAGTGCGTATGTTGTGGTATTTTGACAGTAATATCTCCATCAGGAAACAAGTATAATAATGAAAAATGGACCTCATATAGATATCTAAGCATCTATGATTTGTTTCAGAAGTTGTGTTAGTTGTCTTAATCATACTCCTATTTGTTATTTACTAATCTACAGGACCAGCAACACAAACAGCTTGAATTAATTCTTGCAATTGCGAAAACTGGAAAGTTATTTGAGAACAAGCAAGGACCCAGTCAAGATCCAGTTAAAAATACAAATGATGTGTCTAATACCGTCATTCCTCAGCTGGAAGTGAATCAAATCCAAGCTTTGACAGGACAAAGAGAAACCAATAATGATAGAATCTAGCTCCTTTCAGTATAGACCAGTAATATTTCTTTAAACGACGAAAGGGTGACATTCATTACACTGTTATGGTTGAAGATTGACAGATATTTGAAGGATCATATACCCCTGTGCAGATTCTTTTCTCCCAGTTTTTGTGAGCAACATCTCTATGGGGAGGGAGAGGAGAAAGGCGAAGCTCGATGTTCTTGTCCACATTTATTTGACAACGAAACTTTGTGTATTAAGAAACACCACCGACCATTCTATCTCCAGCAGTTCTGATGCTTGCTAGAGAGTGTTGTTAATTTTTGGTCGCAAGTGCTATTTTCCTCGTTTATGCAAACATGGTGCAAAAAATAGGGAAGCCTGTTTATTTTCTGGAATTGCAATGTCAGATTGGAGATATGCACAAACTGTTGCTTCTAGATTGGATTTATAAGGAACTTGTAATGATATCTTGTTCATGACTTGCTTCTTTCTCTAATCTTTGATGGATTTCAGCTGCTTTAACTATGAAATGCTGTGCTAATAAAAGTCTGGAGAACAAAAATTAAGAGAAGGAGAAGTATATAACTTGCATGTCTATCATCGAATCTATGTTGACCACACTCTTCAAAATGTCGACAAGTGTGCGACTTTGGAGAATCCGACGGGTGCACATTTTTTAAGAGTCCGAGCAATATAACATCAAACAGAAAAATTAGAACTCTGTTATTGAAGAAAAAAAATATAAAAGAATCAATGGCTCTGTCTATGGCTCTCAGCATACAACTTTCCTACTTGAGCAAAAATAAAGTACACTTTTCAAGAACATGGTAAGCATTTTGCTAACTTGATTATATGAGATCCTTTTTCTCATCACCAGAAGAATAGAAGTTATGAAAATACGATTCATGGATTTATCTAAAAGTACTGCATTAATATAAATTTGGTTTCCTATAAGCTAGGCTTGATGACGACGGAATATTGCCGAAGTAAAACTAGTAAGTAGCTATGATTATACAAACAAGCAATGAATAATTGAATACTTAGTTTACAATTATTCATTTTTATTCGCCACTTTCTATTTTTATAATAATAATAATCCCTACTGGTGAAATCAATAAAAGTCCCCAAGTGAACAAAAATTGTTGGGAAAATGAAAAAATATTCATCCCATGTTAGGGTAGGTTCAAAATAGTCCTTTAAATATGTTATGAGCTGTTTGGATCCTCTAAATCTGTCAAGAGAGAACACTTTTAATCTTTGTGATATATTTAATGACCTATGTTTGTTAGATTTAACAAGAACTGTGAAAAAAAAAAAAAAAGTGGGAAGGTAATTCACATTTGGACGTACAATTTTTGATTTCTAATTCATAATCCGGAGCTTGATGGAATTTTTTTAGGTATCTAGTACAGCTTTAAATTTTAGTTTTAGATTTGACAGAACTGTTAAAAGTACTTTTTGTTAGATTTTAAAGTACCAAAAGGAGATACTTTAAGTAGGCGTTTGGCCATAGAAATTAAAAAAAAAATAACTTCTTTTGGAATTTTTGAAGTTAGAGTTGGAGTTGGAGTTGTGTATGACTATAGTTTTGAAAATAATATTTGGTTGTTGAAATGTACTTTTTTAAAAAAGAAACGTGAAATATGATTTATACTCCCAAATTTCTAAAAACTAGCAAAACCATCCAAAACAATTAATAAACATAACCAGTGCGAGAAATATAGCAACTATACTCGAGACCAACTTATAAAGTGCTCAAAACGGATGGTTTCTTTCCATCAAAAGGCTGCAACTGAGAGGCTTACTAACGGTACACAGAAAGTATAGCATCTCTAAATATGACTTTGTCGCAAAATTCTACCTGTTTCTTCAATTTTAGTACATGCTGTTGAATGTTTTTGGAGTGGAGAGCAACTGAGTAACATAAGTTGCCTCTGACCGTGAAAAAGTTACATGAATTTTTAGGATAAAAATTGAGCAATATAAAAACTTTTAGGGTAAAAATTGAAAATAGAAAAATAAAAGTAATGCTCCAAAACAGAAAATGAAAAAAGTGAAATAATTGAAAACTAAGATGTTGGTTGTTTTTCAAATTCTAAATGTTGTATTTAAAATTTTTATGGCCAAACAACAAATTCAGGAAAAAGTGAATAATTCTCGTGGCCAAACGGGTTTAGGTTATCTAACCAAAATCTAGGAGGACTATTTTTGTAACGCCGTTAAACTGTGTTATGCTATATTTCATTGTCACACTTCATTCATCAGAGGGCTGAGTAGATTAACAGAAACAAAAACCTCAAAAGAATGGAAGGACTAAGGAAGTTAGAAAATGTACAGAAAATTATAGAGATAATGCAATCTCATGGAATTGTCAGCTCTTCTAGCAATGCCAATTCTTTTCGTTTTCTTGCAGACTTAGCCCTTCTTTTGGTAACTCTTCATTCCCTTTTTTTGTGGTTCTTTAATTAGTGTTTAATGTTCAATCTTTCATATTCTATGTATTCTTGATACTTGGGGCTAAGAATAAACTTGGGTTTTCATGTATAGTATGTAAAGATTAGTAACTGTAATGAAAATTGAAATTGAATATTGGAAGCTGCAAAAGTGAATAGTGTAAAAAAAAAAAAAAAAGGAGCTTTAATATGGGGTTTAGTTTTTAGTGTTCAATCTTTCATATTTATGTGTTCTTGACAATTGGGGCTAAGAACAAAGTTGGTTTTTCATGTATAATAGTAAATGTTAGTAACTGTAATGAAAATTGAAATTGAATATTGGAAGCTGCAAAAGTGAATAGTGTAAAAAAAAAAACAAAAAAAAAACAGGAGCTTTAATATGGGGTTTAGTTTTTAGTGTTCAATCTTTCATATTTATGTGTTCTTGACAATTGGGGCTAAGAACAAAGTTGGTTTTTCATGTATAATAGTAAATGTTAGTAACTGTAATGGAAATTGAAACAGAATATTGGAAGCTGCAAAGTGAATTGTGAAAAAGAAAAAAAAAAAAAGGAGCTTTAATGTGGGGTTTAGTAGTTTTTTGATTTCTTATTTGATTCTTAACTTAGTTTTTAGTGTTCTATCTTTCATACCGTATGTATTCTTGATAATTGGGGGCTAAAAACAACGTTGGGTTTTCATGTATAGTAGTAAATATTAGTAACTGTAATGAAAATTGAAATAGAATATTGGAAGCTGCAAAGTGAATAGTGGTTAAAAAAAAAGGATCTTTAATGTGGGGTTCAGTAGTTTCTTGATTAGTTTTTCGATTCTTAACTTAGTTTTAAATGTTCAATCTTTCATGTTCTATGTATTCTTGACAATTGGCGCTATGAACAACTTTGAGTTTTCATGTATAATAGTAGTAAACATTAGTAACTGGAGTAGAATATTGGAAGCTGCAAAGTGAATAGTGAAAAAAAAGGAACTTTGATGTGGGGTTTAGTAGTTCTTCTTGTACTGACTTGAAAATTTGAACTCAACTATGTTCCTTTTTATATCCCTTTTAGTTCTTGCCAAACCTTTTTAGTTAATTATGTGTACTTAGCCCTTCTTTTGGCAACTCGTCATCCTTTTGTTTAATTCTTTACTTAGTTTTTAATATTCAATTTTTCATATTCTATGTATTCTTGATAATTGGGGGCTAAAAACAACATTGGGTTTTCATGTATAATAAGTAAAATTTAGTAACTGCAATGAAAATTGAAATAGAATATTGGAAGCTGCAAAGTGAATAGTGAGAAAAAAAAAAAAAGAGCTTTAATGTGGGGTTTAGTAGTTTTTTGATTCTTAACTTAGTTTTTAATGTTCAATCTTTCATGTTCTATGTGTTCTTGACAATCGAGGCTAAGTACAACGTGGGGTTTTCATGTATAATAAGTAAATATTATTAACTGTAATGAAAATTGAAATAGAATATTGGAAGCTGCAAAATGAATAGTGTAAAAACAAAAAGGAGCTTTATGGGGTTTAGTAGTTTTTTTGTCCAGAGTTGAAAATTTGAACTCAACTATGTTCCTTCTTGTACCCTTTTCGTGAATTATGTGGCTTAGTGCCTACAATATTTCATTGAAGTCTGAAGAAGAGCACATGAGGTTATGGGATCATTATAGCTGGAAGCAAAATATTTGTTTACATTCCTCCACCAAATGTGGAACTTGACATCTATTATTGATTAAATTCATCATTCCACTACACTCGATTCAAGAACTCGAGAAAGAACCAATGCATTGCTCAGGTATCTTGATTGAAATCCCCGTAAATGATATTTTCCGTCGAAATAGTATTCTTGCTTATATCGGTGATCCTCGATACAGAAGAAAGATTTTTTAGTCTTGACTTTTGTAACTCTGTAGAAGAAGAGATGAATTTCATCCACTGTTTGTAAATTACTAAATATAAGTGTAGCTAAGATAACGGACTCATACTTTATCCAAGTCAACATGTAGAGGATAAAACTAATCACCTATTGCTTTAGCAACACGAAGACTAGGAAGTGTTACTTCCCACCCTATAAGACTAATGAAGGCTTAGACAATGAGCCACCTTTATCTCAATGCCTTCAGAAACATTTCAGGGCTGATCATCGGCGGTACATTCTATTGCTTGTTTTTCGATTTTCATTGATCCCTTGTGCTCCTCTTAAGTTCGCTGAGCGAGTTGGTTGGTGCATTTCTCCTTGTTAACTATGTAGCTATTGCTACATTAGCATGTCACTAAAATAGTAGTAGTAGTTTTCTATTTTCTGGTCACTTTCTGATCTCAAACGTATTCCAATGAAGGTATCGCCGTGCCATGAGCTTGACTTTGATTCCAAGTGCGAATTGATTATTGACCATGTTCCGAAGGTTTGCATTGGCTTTTAGATACTCTTTCAATTTTGTGAGAGGATGCAATGACCATTCATATTGTATCTTTGGCAGTTTTCACATCCGTTCCTTGAGGAAGCAATGCAGTGCACAAGTGAGCAAGGTGTGTTCTACAGCGAAGATGACATAAGTTGTGCAGAATACAATTTTTTGGATCTTCTTCACTTATTTTTTTCCTTTGAGATTTTGTTCCATTTATTTGTGGTAATTGATTTTTCCTTAGAATTTAGATCACACTTGGTATTGACTAGATTCTAATGATTGGTGATCCAGAAAATCTAAAAGTAAAAGAGTCCAAAAGATCCAATTTTTCTTTTTTCTGCTTACTTGCTTGATGATGTTTTTCAATGGAAATGTGTTGTGTTTTTCATGCACTTTTCTTGTTTTCCAACAGGAAACATATCCAGTTCAAATATTGGATAAGTTTGTTATACTTTCTCTAAGTAATTGCCAGGTGCTACTAGTAACTTTCAATCTTTCACTTTACTTACATTTGTACCTATTGCTCGGTTGCTCCTCAATTTCTCAAAGCTAGACTTTGTTCTACAGAAGCATGAGGTTTTCTATCTTGATTAGTTTATAAACACTATATTAATGACTCACTAACACAATGAGCACAAAGGTGAAAAAGTTGTGGTAGGGGCACAAAATCTTTATTCTGAAATCTGAATGTACCAAAATACCACAAGTTTTTCATACCAGCTGAAGGCATTTCTTTAGTAATAAAATTATATGAGACATGCCAGTTTCCTGATATCCATGTGAGAAGTTTTATCTATTTTTCTATAATTAGCTTGTTTTCACCTTAAATTTCTTGCAGTTGTTCAACAAATGGTAAATATTGGTCCACTTGATTGTGATGATAAGACTATAACTGTTCCATTTCAAAAGGGCTCCGAAGATACGGCAATGATTGGGCTTCATGCTATGAAAAGAGCTAATTCTACATTAGAAGATTTTGTGAGTATTTATTTCCCATGTGGATCTTAAAGGATTGCTATTTAGCGTATCATTTTCGGTTTGTGGACCTTTCTCTGCATATAGTTATAAAAGTAGCAGTTGACCGTAGCTCTGATGTCTTGTTTGTGTATTTGGGGAAGTTCTTGTAATCAGCTTTTTGGCTCACTTTTGGATCTTAGAGTTAATATATCATCAAACTAGGACTAATTAGTATGCATGTTCAGGAGCATCCCTTTTGGTTCATGTTAGAATATTACTTATGATGTCTTTATCAATAGTAGTGATCTTCTTTGAACAAGTTTTGTTGCTTAGGACTTTGTGGATTGTTATTAAGACACCCGTTTTCAACCTCATCTTCATTAGTATTTTCACTGTGCATAAAAGGAAAGGTTAATGGTTAGACCTATGGTGCATGTTTGGCTGGCGATCAATAATAAAGCAAAATGGGTCATCCTTAAACAAAGGTCCTGACCCAATTTTGGTAAATGCTTGATGAAACTCTAGATAAAGCTTATAATGAAGATAATTCTCTTGTTTCAGCCGGTAATAACTGAGAAGCGTTTGATGTAATTAACCTATATAATTCCTGTTCCAGGTCCTTTACCCCCTTCTAGCTTGTAAGAACTGAGAATGGTGTAATGTTCTTAACCTGTATAATTCCCTGTTTTCACTCGAGTCAGGATTTATCTGGAGTTAAACTTTTGTGTTTCAGTTATCTGATTTAGCTTAATTTCTCAAACAGCTTCTGTTAATGATTTAATTCATTCCATTGTCTTTACTCTTAAATCATATATTGGAACATCTTGCATATACACTGACTTGCAAGTCATGGATATTTCTCTCTAACACCATGCGTTAAGTGTGTTAGTCTATTGGTTCTAAGACCTTGTAGCTATAATAAGCTGATCCTGGTTTAGTGTGCCAGTGCAGGTCTTATTTTATGTTTCACAAAATGGATCCTCACCAGCCACAGTCTATATTCAGATTCTTACCGATACTTTCGTTCACTGAAAGTTACATTTATCAGGTAAATATACTTACAGACTGCTGGTCTTTTTGGTTTCAAGAATTCCGGTAAAAACTAGCAACATGTGACACATCATCATATTTAACATATTTGTTGATCTACAACTGCAACTTTTTTCCTCTGCTATTCACCACCTTTTTCTCCCCCTTCTTTGCTTTTTATGGACGGATACTCTACTAGGATAGAGATTGTTTCTTTTCCCCTTGAGTGGCTAAGAAGGTAAACAACCCAACCTCTTCCTAATTTTTATATTTTTCTTGATACAGTTGGATAATTTAAATGAGAAACTGCTGCAGCCATCAGTGGGGAAAGATCGATCATCATGTCGTGAATACAATGTGGTAATACTTCTTACGTGAAGGATTCTCATTAGTACGGAGCATAATTACCAATTGCTTGTCGCTGTGTGTTTTATAAAGTGCAGGAAGCAAAACAAAGCTCGGATCTTTCATCTGTGAGAATGATTACCAGTGATCCATTTAGACCACTTTGTATTGTACTTGAGCATCATGGGCTTTTGACAGACAGGTATAACTTCTTACTACTTTTTATTGTTTTCCTTTTAATCCTTCTCCACTCTGCTTGTGAACGACAGAATGGTGGAGAATGGGTGCTGAAAATCATTTTGGGCTCCGAGCCATCCTTGAATTATTTCTCTGTTGCAATAATTTAATAAGAATTTCTTTGTGTTCTTCACTTTCTTTGACCAACTTCAGAAAACCTTTTGAAGACTATCTCGTCTAGAAAATATTTGATTCTTCATTTACCATTGCCTTCATTGAGCCCGCCATTCTGTTTGCATTTTTTACTCAGCCCCCATACTCCTCTCCTAGAGAAGGTTGAGAATAAAGGAAGAGGGCAGAATCTTTGTCTACAAGACATCTTCTTTTTCTATCTTTTCCTTTTCCGTTTCTCTTTGTTTCTTGTAGATGCGCGCTGAAGTTCCTCATGCGGTGACCTTTAAGCGTGTATTCACTTTGTATAGGGTAAGAGAAGAGTTCAATAGTGGAGTAGAATATTGGTCTCTGGAAAGAAAGCTGTGTCATGCACTTGGAAGTAAACAAGAGGTATTGATTCCTTATGCTAAACAAATTGAGCAAATTCTCACAAGTTGTCTTATCTACTATTCGTTCCTGATTAAGATTTACCGGGGACAGTAATTATGCTAATGTCATGAACCTTTTAGTGTCGTCAAATTGTGGTCTTTTCCTTACTTGATTTTCATTAGGTTGTAAATTAGAGTAATAATTCTAACCTAATTTCAGAATATGTGAACTATATATTGCCAAAGGGATCCTTAGAACGACATAGACAATATATGAACTCATTTTCTGGATCTATGCTGTATAAAATACTTAATGCGTTCTAGCATAATGTCGGCGAAGTTCTATCTAGGATCTATGTGGCCCAAAGCTAGAAATTTATGGGATAGTCTTGATAAGTGTACCAGTCAATGAAGTCGTGACCTTTCATGTATTCCGGGAAGTTCTAAAACGCAGTTTCAGTTACCTGATTATTTAAAACCGAAATCTGCAGTGCCTGAAATGCATGTATATTTGATTTTTATGTCGCAAGATTAGCTATGACTTATAATCTTTCCTTCAACTGCGAGTCGTATCCTCTCTGAGATGGTTATGATCAATGATTCTGTGAACAGACTTCAGTTGAAGATGTCATGAGGGCGATTCATCTGAAGTCCTTTGATTATCGGGTGCTGAATCTTCTGTTGTATCAACTGAGAGGTGAAAAGGTATACTTCATTAGGAAGTACTGCTCATTGGTTTCTTTAACATTTTGCTTTGACTAGAAACTTTGTGATATCTGTATCTTTGAAATCTAAGTATATTCAGAGGTTTAAATGTTTATAACTTACCACTTTCATATCATATTGTTCGATCTTGAGGTGCCAGTCTATATTGACCCACAGATCTTTGATCATATCAGAAGGCTAGAAGAGTTACTAGTTGTGAAATTGACTCCATGCATATTGAATTTCTTATTGAATAGTGCAGTTATCAATTGTTTTATGTTGTAATTTGTGTAGTTACTTTCATGCATATTATTTTCTCAATGATCAGTTGACAAGGCTTTTAGCCATATGCATTAATTATTTTATGTTGTGATTTTGTATTCATTTGTTTCTTTTAAAACTGTTCTGAAGGTAAATGATACGCATATGGAGTTTTTGTCAATATCAGAATTCCTTGTGGAGGTATCCGATGACTTGTAAGTATCTGGTGATTTATGTTAATTACTTCCATTCTGATAGAGAAAAATTTTTGTGCTTCCCAACTAACGTGGGTTCTCTGATTTTCTTGATGTGATAAATCGGGATGATCTTATTAATGAATGACCGGATGATGCCAGGTTTGACTATGAGGTGAATCATTTAACTTCAATGAATTGTTTACCCTATTATGACATTCATGCGGGAAGATGAATTATTCCTTTTTCTTTTTCGTAGGATGATGTGTTAGAGAATAGTTTCAATATTCTGCGCATGTTCAACGGAATTTATGGGGCTTCTGCAGCACCAGCCATGCTGGTAAGTAACCATGTTGGTTTTTGATCAATGTTTTGAACATGGGCCAGTTCGAGTCTCTGAAAAAAAAAAAATCCATCTTGGATCTTTCTTTTCTCAAAATATAGCTGAAAATCTTATTATGTTGGTTTCTGACATTGCTTATACAGATCATATTACTATTAGATCATATGGACTGTCATTTAGGTTGCTTTTTAGCTTAAAACAAAAAAAGGGGAAAATGAGGGAAGTAAAAGAAAACTGGAACTCAAGAAGAAAACTTTTCTAGTGCTCATCTTTTTCTTCCTATATCTTCCTTTCTTGCAAAAAAGAACTCAATACAGATTGATAATCGATTGAACACCTGTAAGCTGTCTGCCTATTAATACTTGAGTTAACATGAGCATTATTTAGCTTTGCCCTGCAGACCCTGGTTAAATCCATTTTAGTTATGAAATATATGGTGAAATAAGTTTTCAATGAAATATCGCGGTAAGCACTTGAAAGAAAGAATGCTCAAGATTTTTTTGTTACTCGATTGTGGAAGCTAACTGAAGTGAATTCCAGGCAAAAGTTATAACTGAAGCTGAAGACAAGTATGATAGTCTATTGAAAGCTCTCGATCCCGAGCTCTCTCTGAACTATCAGAAGAGATGCGAAGAAGCTACTAAAGAAGGTACTAATCTTTTGGCCCGTTCATTTTTTTAAACGAGTCCTCCAACTATTTCGCCCTTTAGATAGTTTCTTTATTATCAGGTTTTTGCTCTATTCCTTTAGAATTCTTCCAATTATAACTAGCTTTCGTTTGATTACTAGGCGGGAAGACGTCAGGCCCATCTCTTGGAACGTGGAGTATACCTCCTGTTATTGAAGATGAGGAAATGTATAGATCCAAGGTTTTGAATTCAAAGCCATCTACTATACCAGAATGGAATACCTAAATAAATATACTGGATCAAGAATTAAGACATGCTATCAATACTTTTTTAAGAGCTTTGACAACAACTTATTTCTTCTCTTTCTTAATATGCTGTTGACAAGAGTTAGGCCAACCAGCCAGAAACTACTAAAATGGTAGCTGAAACAATGTATGGCTGCATTTACAAAAAAAAAATCTGGAGGTCAGCATCTGGTAGTTATATTCTAAAACTATTTATCAAAAAAAAAAAAGCATAATACATTAACAGGCCCTCAAACTTGGTCTCAGCTGGCAAGTATGCCTTTCAACTTTGGGTGTGTAGTAGGCATCTCAACTTGTACAAAGTTGAACACGTAAATACAAATGCTGACGCGACACATAAATTTTGGAAGTGTCTAGATGATCATTTTGTAAGTTAGAGTGTTCAACTAACAAAGTGGAGACAAGTTGAGGTGTCTACTTGTTCACACCCAAAGTTTGAGGCATACTTTGGTCAGAAAATTTGAAATAATTGTGACAAGTGAGAGATAAGGTCATACTTTGATCTTATTCAATATGTAAGATGTTATACCCCTTTTTAACCAGGGTTGAAGCGGAGTACAACATATTGGAGATTCCTATATTGCTTTATTTTAAGGAGTCGCCACCTAATTGATTTTATGGTGAATTAGGACACCTAATTATTAACTAAGGTAAAGTTAAAACTAAACCTCTGTTAATAGTCTGCTAAACCAGTGTGATTCTAGGTAAGGGTTCTATATTATTCTGAAGGGAAGGGGTTAGGCATCCTTTAGAATCCGTTAACTACGGTTATCCAGCCAAACTTAGGTTAATTAATTAATGCTAAATAAGATACCTGAAATTTTAAGAGAAGAGCTAAGAAATGTTGCTAAGATGTTTTAAAAGGAAAATATAAACTATTTAAAACAACACCTGTAAATATTATTAAGGCTTTAGATAATAAAGCTATTTAAAATAAACTTAAGAATGTTGCTAAAGCTTCAAGTGAAAAATATAATAATGCTATAGAAAATAATCTTATAAATATTGCTATGGCTTTAAAAAAAATGCTATTTTGAAAAAATAAGATTTTGCAAAATATAATAATTTGCATATAAATGAAAAAGAGTGCGGGTTGCAGCGTTTTAATATTTGAAACAACTCAAATGGCGAGATATTAATTGATTTTGTAATTTAAGAATATAGACAAGGTGCGAATTTTCTTTCTCCTTTTCATTATCTCTTATTAATTATGCTTGGCTAAAAATGTGCATGACTGATTCAAACTTGAAGAGTTATTTATAAAATATACTTGAATTTATATTTGTGTATTAGTGAAATCCTGAAATTCCTAAAATAGTAAGAACAAAGATGATTCCTTTAACCTAAAATATATAGGCATGCTATTTTGCAAATCGATTATTCCAATAAAATAAATATTATATATGCTATAAATAGTTCAACATAAAAAGAAACTTATGGGACTAATGGCGAGTTTCTCTCTTAAATTCTACCCATTATACTAAAGCTAACCCACTAAATTTACTAGAATTCATCTAAGTTAGGAAAACAAAACAAAGTAAGGGTTAGTCAAATAATACAAATTAAATGCATAAAAAAAATAAAAAAATAAAAATAAATAAAAAAATAAATAGAGGCTGAAATAAAATTAAATGGGCTCAGCCCATTTTGAAGGATTGCTACTGCTGCTGTTGATGCCTATTGGGCTTTGGCCCAGGACTTGTTTTTTTTTTTTTTTATCTTTTTTGCGGACAGATGGCTGGACAGGGAGAGGAGTCATGTTGGGCGTTGAGCCCAACGCCAAATGCGGAAGAAGAACGAGACTCTCGAACTCGTATGCGAGGTTCATGCAAAGAAATGAAAGAAAAGGAATTAGTATATAACAAAGGACTAAAGCATAAGTAAAGGAATTAAGTTCGTAAATTGAATTGGCACATAACACAACAGTAGGATAATTGGAGAAAATATTCAAACCCAAATAAGACAATGATAAAGAAACGACAGAAGCCCATGTGGTTTATTTCATATCGCTGCATAATTTAGGCCTAGATACCAAACAAAATATAGCAGTTGTTTAGGAAAACAGCTTAAGACAGCAGTGTCTAAGCAAAAAACGTAGCAGCAATAGGCTAAACAAAGCAATAGCTACTGCTTCAAGACTCACCAAACAATGCACTAGCGGGGCCTCAACTTGCAACTCAAAGATAGTAACAACTGGCCAACGCATGGCAGCAAAGTAATTTCAAATATGTAGCAAATTGGTTTAGATCTGCCCTGTATTTGGCTCAACATACAACCACAACATCACACAGGAAGTAGCCATTTCAAGGCCTTAAACACCATGAACCATTTCTGCCCCCAATGAAGTATATGTACCTTATCTATTATTTCAGAAGTCTGCATACTTAAAATCTAACCACTGAAGCAAATTTTACCACTAACGAGGATTGTGAGCTTCAATAATCCGGAACAAATCAGACAAGCATAGGTGTAAAACACCACACAAACATGAAGGTTCATGCATAATCCCAGGATTCCAAACGGAGGCAGGGACACAGCTGAACTAATGATACCTTCCTACCGGTCATCCGATACACTTCCACACATAAATGTAATCAGCAGTTAGACTTGACAATTTCTTAACTCTTAATAAACTAAATAGACTGATGTGATACCCTCAATAAGTTATGAATCAGACCATTCGAAATTACACATTTTCCTTGGAGAGAAAAAGATGACTGGGCTTTTCATGCAAATCAAGATCAACAATCACTTTAAAGAGGACTGAAACTGGAGGTATACTTTTAGGAACTTAAGGTTTCTATAGAAGGCAGAATCCAAACAGAACCACATAAGTGAATGGCATGGGTTATATTAAACTACTACTAAGCAAATACTGATAGAGATATGATAAACGTACTGAACTTTTAATGATCAATCAACTTGTAATGGGATTAATGCATGTGCTGAATTACACTAAACATAACTACTATTCAGACTAGGAACAAACATGGTACCTTAATCCTTTGGTCACTAAGTTCTGAAATTTCTGGAAGGGTTCGAAACTAACTATATAAGTAAGATTTGTCCTTTGTCAACTTAGACCTGATATGCTATGAACTGGAAAACAAATCTTGCCATTATTTTTTGATAGTCAAATTGAAAATTTCACATGAATTCGAATGATATGCAAAAGAACAACATATTCCAATCAGGTCTTGAGAGTTGAACACACTACTAATACAAGGCATATTCTTCAAGGTTAATTTGGACGACATTTCGTTTAGAGACTAAGTAAAGGAGAAACAACTAGTGTATACAAACCACCACATTAGCACATACTAGATTAATTGACGAATATCAATCTGAGTAGACACACTAACTGCTGCTACTGATAACAAACAGGCTAATGGCACAAAACTTAAAGCTAAGTCCGAACAGAGACAACAAATGATGAAATAAACGACATGAAATAAATTAAAGGAAAAAAGATTACCTCCTTCGGGTGCAGCGAAATGGGTATGGGGCCTTCGATACTCGCTCGAACACTTCAAATCTCCGAGTTTGCGTAGACTCGGATGCGAAAACAATAACAAGGCAAAAAATGCAAAAAAATAAAATGGCTCGACACTTTGAATATTAAGAAAACAGTGGGCTAATATTTTAGAGGGAAATAAAGGCGGTTGGCAGACTCAATATTTTCAGGGGATTTCCACCACCGGAAAATTCGTTATTTTCAGGGGATTTCGCCAATGGAAAAAAACTTGTTCTTTTCAGGAAATTTCGGGGTTCAAGATCTGTATGCCTTTTTTTTGTGTGTGTGTGGGGGGGGGGGGGGGGGGCTTTCCAACCTGTCCTCAAACGACTCAACTCGCCCCTCTTTATAGGGTTTTGCTCTTTTTTTGTGTTGAAGAAAAAGGGAGGAGCGGGGAACAGGGCTAAGTGGGGGACAGGGCATGGTGGGGGGAAGCGGAGAAGAAGGAGGAAAAAGGGGAAGTGGGAGCGGCGGAGGAGAGGCGGGAAAGAAGGAGGCAGGGAAATTGAAGAGGAGAGGAAAGGAGGAAAGCGACGGGGGGAACGACGAAATGAAGGGGAAACCCTAAAAAGGGTTTCCCTTATTTGGACGAAAAAATGGATCGGACCCGGTCCATTTGTGGACCGGGTCAAATTTTAGACTGGGTATTAAAAAGATGGACTAGTGAATTTAAACGTGGACTGGTCTAAAATTGAGATAAAAAATATGGTCTAGTCCAAAAAATATTAGGAGTTAATCGGACTTTGATTTGGGGTCCGGTAAGTCAAAATACGGACCGAGTGCAAGAAATAGTTTGGCTTCTAAATTTACATAAGAGGCCCATTTTGATTAACGATGTACTAAGGGTGCCAGAATATCACCTAATACGGAAATAAAAAGATCCGGATAATAAAATTATATGATGTTGCAATGACCGTGCAATAATATTTAATAACAAACGCTATCATTAAAATGTGCGAAATAAATGCGATGTGTATGCACCAGTTGGTAGAACGTTGAGAAATGCAAGTTTCAATAATACTAAATAATAGCAGCAAATAAATAGCGGTAGTAATACTGCTAATAATGATAACAATAATGATAATGGTAATAATGATAATGCTGATGATAATGGTGATAAAAAATAATAATAGATATAATAATAATAGTAGATAACAAATATTGATAATTAATAACAAATAACAATAAGAATAATGATAATAATTAATAATAATAATAAATATGGTAGTAATTAATAATAAAAAAAAATGACAATTATTGATAATAACAAAAATGATAATAAATTAATAATAATAACAGTAATAGTGGTAATAATAAAATAATAATGATAATAATAATAAGAAATAATAATGATGATAATAATAATAATAAATAACAATTATTGATAAAACAATGATAATAATTAATAATAATAAATAACAATCATTGATAAAACAATGATAATAATTAATAATAAAAATAACGATGATAATGATGATTAATAATTAATAACAAAAATAACGCTGATAATAATGATTAGTAATTAATAATAATAACAATAATAATAATAATAATAATAATAATGGAAATAACAAGAATAATAATAATTAATGATAATTTAAGAATAATAATAATAATAATAATAATAATAATAATAATAATAATAATAATAATAATGATGATAATAATAACTGCAGTAGAATAAAAACGTGGGTGTTAATAAAAGACTAATAATTATAGTAAAATTTAAATGCATATTTTTTAATTTCTCAAAATATCAGAAGTATAAATAGGTATTTCGGGGAGAGGCGGGACAAAATTGGGTGTCAACATAAGATGTCTATGAAAAATGTTGATGCGGAAATATGGAGGAAGGCTAAGGGTAAAATTGGAATTTTGGAAAAAAAATTCTCATGAATTACAAAAGTTAGCCAACTAATTGAGCTCAAAAAAATAAGAGAAAATGAAGCCCAAAATTTTAGGGGTGGCCGGCCATAGTGCCAAGGCCCAAGCCCATGGAATTTAATTTTATCCATGTGATAAATATGAAAAAGGGCCATAAACTTCTTCATTTTTCAAGAACTTTCAAGAAAGAGAATGGAGAGCCAAGAACAAGGGGCCATTTCGGCCAAGAGAGGGAGAAGATGAAGATCAAAAATCTTGATCAAAAAAAATTATTTCTTCTAGTATTCCTACTAATTCAAGGGTCCTCTTCAACGTGGTATAATTGTTGAGACAAGAGAACCGCTCTTTGTCGCAAAATCACAACCCTAGCTAAGTGAGAAGTTGTGAAGGAAAGGTAAGAGTTCATCCCCTTTTTATGTTATGAATGGTTTTGTTTATGTTGTGGAACGTAGAAATGGTTAAAATTCATGGAAGCATGGGAGTTGCATGAATGTATATATATATATATATATATATATATATGAATATAGCCGTGTGTATGTGTTGGTGTATGGGCAAAGATGAATTAATTTTATGTAGTATTCTAGTTGTGGTTGTTGTGAATTCTATATTGGAAATGAAAGCTTAATGGTTTGGGTTGAGGTTGGAAATATTGGTGTGTGGTCGAATGCATATGTATGTGTGTAGGAGAATGAACCAATTTTATTCATGATGTTAATTGTGTTGTAACGGCAATATGGTGTAAACGGAAGAATACTAGCTAACATTTGTATGAGAATTGGTTGTTAAGTTGTTGTAGGTAGGTTAGTAATTTTATGGTAAAATTATGTAAAGTATAGAAATGATATTGTTAAGGTGCAAATTATGAGCGTGGTTAATGAAACTAGAAGTTGAAAATATGTTGTGAATGCTTATGTCGAAGATTGAAGATCTTGGGTGAATTATGGTTTTAGCGAAACTTTTGTATAATTTGTAGAATAATGTGAAATACTTCCGAAATGTATTTGAATGATCTTAAATTAGTAGAGGAATATGAGAATGTTGATATTGATTTGGAAGTGTGAAGTTGGATTGGAAGTTGATGTGTTATGTGGAAAAGAAGACAATATATGTTAAAATGCGCTTCAATTCGATTGTTGACGTTATTGGTATTGTTGTTGGTTTGGTTGTTGATATTAGGGCCGAGTTAAATCTCGGGGATGGTGTATGTATAGGGGAGATGTTGCCCAAATTTCTGTAGGCAAGTATTGGTTTGAGATTGAATTCCTAAAGTTTGATAATTAATATTTGGTAAACGTGACCATTTGTAGATTTTGGAGCATTTGGAATTTAAATTTGGAGTAGCGTAAGAAGCGGAAAAGGTATGTAAAGCTATCCCTTTCCTTCTTTTGGCATGTCCTAGGTGTACTAGGTTTGGATTTGAGCCTCGGGGAGTATTCTGTTCATGAAGATTTGAGTTTAATTTTAGTACTATTTCATTCAGCGAAATTGAATTAGAATCTCTGAATTTTGTTAGAAAGAGATGTTCAAATGCCCGTAGCTTCCACAAACGAAATTGAATCGTCTTGAAACTTTCATGAATGACTCCATCAGGTCTAGTGTCTGTAAATTACGTACGCCACCTCGACTTGACCCGAGGTGGGCCCACTATGCCCGAATTTCCCCCTATTGTACTATTTGGCTTATTTCCATACGACAGTTATTTAAATTATTTCGTTAAGTTCTATAATGTATGTTGAAACATGAAAACGATTTTAGAAAGCCTAGTTTTGACAAGAACCATCGTGACGTCTGAAGGGCATACACTATGATTCTGATTCACTTTTGACCTAAGTCTATCTGATATGACTGAGTCGTTATACGCTTGAGTATTCTGATATAAGCATTTGGATACAAGTATGTTGCTATGAATATTTTGATATAAGAAATCTGTTATAAGTATTCTGATATTCTGGATAAGCTACTTACCTTCTGTATTTTCCTGATATACGATTTTGGCATACATGAATCTATTCACCGAGTCCCTCACCGAGGGCCGGGGCACGTTGTATGTATGTGCGATGCATGATTCTGACATGTGTGATTTATGTTTGGAAAGTAATAAATTTGGCATTCTGTTATTACCTCTTTCGCCAAGTCCCGGCCCGGTTATATTATTGTGCGCACTATGTGATATTGACCGCTGGACCCCTGACCGCGGTATGTGCGACATTGACCGCTGGACTCCTGACCGCGGTATGTCGAGTTTGGGATGTTAACCGCTGGGTACTTGGCCGCGGTATGTGTGATAGTGACCGCTGGACCCCTGACCGCGGTATGTGCGACATTGACCGCTGGACTCCTGACCGCGATATGTCGAGTTTGGGATGTTAACCGCTGGGTACTTGGCCGCGGTATGTGTGATAGTGACCGCTGGACTTTTGGCCGCAGTAATTGTGTGTTTGATTTTCTGTTTGTATGAGACGGAAATGTTTTTCAAAAGAAAGCAAAACATTTCGGCATTTTGATTGCCGTATTTGTCTTCCGGAACCTCTTATGTGTGATTTGTACGTCAGATGCAACACTTTGGTATTCTGGTTATTGTGCTCACCTTCTGTACATTTTACTTCGGTTATGACTTCGTTTTCTGTACTTCATGCCTTACATGCTCAGTACATATTCCGTACTGACCCCCTTTCTTCGGGGGCTGCGTTTCATGCCGCGCAGGTACTCCCAGATGAGTTGAAGATATTATGGGAGATGTTCCAGCGAAGATGGCAAGCTCCATTCGCTCCCGGAGGACTGCCGAGTCAGAATATATGTGTTAAAGGTTTTGTTAATGTTAGAGACTTTGCAGACAGAGTCGTGGGTATGGTATGTCGGTCTAGTAAGCGGCTCCATCAGCCGATATGTCGTTTTGTATCATGTTATAAAGTCTGTATGATTACAGATTTGGTTGACTTGAAAGCTACAATATATATATGTTTCAGTAAGTTTTACTGTGTATTACATTCTATTTGATTAAAAGTCCGGAAGGATTATGCACGAAGTGAAAGTCTGTGGGTTCGCTCGGCTCCGGATATGGGGTCGAGTGCCCATCACACCCTAGTGGGATTAGGGTGTGACAATGAGTACTTTCTGTTCTGAATATAGAATCACCTGTTTATAACATGTGGCCTCAGGCCCATATACGTGCACAAGTCTGTGGCCTCAGGCCCAAGTATACGTATACATAACTGTGGCCTGAAGCCCAAAAAAATAGGTGTTCAACGTTTAACAAGTTACATAAAAGAACTGAGAATCATGCTGAAAGGTACAACACTGACATACTGAGCAATGACTTACTAAGACATGTATTCATGAATTAATTATGAAAACTGAAGCTTTAACTATTTAAAAACATGCTGAGTATTTAAGACTGAGACTCATGGGTATCAGACATAAGTCTATCTTGATTACATACTGAGCTCACAACGTTCAAAATGAAAGTCATGAGCGAATTACGAAACTAGAGAATATAAGTTCTGCAACTATTCAAGGAGCTAAGCTAAGCTTAGCTATATTTCTGTGGCAATTCGTAACGTTTTAAAAGAAACGGAGCGTAGGGAGAGTCATTAACTTTCCCAAAGATAGAGAGTTAGCCTCATATACCTTAACTTCCTGCTTTTGAGCGTAATACAACGTTCGTCAACCCTTTCAACTTTAATCTATAGCAATACAAGTCAAAGGGATTCTATATTAGCAGTAATATCCAAGCTTTGATCATCTAAGCATTTATCAATCACTTGGTAGGCATAAAGCTCCACAACCTTCATTAATGGTATTTTCTTTACCCAATTCCTATTCTATTACTTTTAGGTGATTCTACAATCTCAATTAGATGTAATTAACATCATTCTTCATCACTTGTATGATTACAACAATAATAAGTCAATAATCCAAAATCCTACCATAGTTCATATGATTCTCTTTATTAAACCAATCAACTTATGGCCCGAGAACTTAGAGTCTAATCATCAATTCACAACTGCAAATGATTAGAGAGTAGAAGCATTACCTTTTTGAAGTTCAATCCTCTTGAATTCGAGTTCTAGGGTTTCTTTGCTCAACAATGATGTTTCAATCGAATATCTAATTATTTAAAGGGTTTAATCAAGTTAAAAGGGTATTAGGGACTTAAATTCAACATAGAGGTTCTTGAGGCTTGGGACTTATTCTGTCTTGCCTTAGGATGATTTTTCATGGTTAGGGGTGTTAGGAAAATAAACCCCAAGCTTAAGTATAAGAAAAACGTGAAAATCTGAAGTTTTGACCAGAAACTCGGCCCATTTGCGATGGGCCCGCGACGCCAGGCCACCGCGTGATCCCTTGCAGGTCAAAAGTTCATTTTTTTTTTGCGCAGATTGCCCTTCTTTTGGGGTGGTCTTTAATTTTTCCCTTCATACAGATTGGTCTTTAATTTTTGCCCTTCGCTTAAAAGGTGGCCGAAAATACCCCGAGCTTCTAGGTTCGAACCTCTGCTCAGTAAAAAAAAAAAATTACAAGGCAAGGCTTTTGCAAAAATCTGCTATCTCCGGCAAACGTTCTATGTAACTTCGCCCGAATAGGCATAAGTTCATAGAAATCTATGTCTTGCGAAATGATTAGTATTTTCGACTCTGCTGGGTTTCGAACTTCGGGGTATTTTCGGCCACTTTTTTAAGCGAAGGGCAAAAATTAAAGACCAGTCCGTATGAAGGGCAATCGTGCAAATTGCCGTCAAAAGTTCTGAGAGGGAATTTTTGTGCGCTGGGCCCGTGACGCGGGGCAATAGCACGCTCCCCCACGCGCGGCGTGTGGCCTTCGTGGGCGGCCCGCATCGACTTCTGCGCAGTGTTCGGTAAAATGGCCCTAACTCCCAGCACAGAGCTCTGTTTTGGATCCACAATATGACTTTGGAAAGACATTTCAAAGATCTACAACTTTCATGTTTTAAGTTTTCTCAAATTCCAAACAGATTTTCACGAAATCTAGCTGGAAGACAGACGTATCGAAAACTTAGCCGATTCTATCGAATCTGAAGCACCTCACTATCCATCTTGATTCCAAAACAACTATTTCCATCCATACTCATCCCGATAGCACTTTACATTTCTAAAATGTCACATTAATACTCATTTAACACCTCCATACCTAATCCGAATTTACGGAATATTACAATTTAAGCTTTTAAGATTTTTTTCCCTTACACCCTCTTGTGACTGATGTTACAATTTGTATTGATGTATTATTTATTTATTTATTTATTTATTTAATTTAGATGGGAGCAATGGTATAGCATTCACTGGTGCTGGTGTGAAAGTGAGGACACTAGACACGTGAAATTTTATGTTTGTATGCAAAATATTCTTCAAGATCTGACATGAATTGGCATTTTATCAAGAAAGCATCTTCAGACTTACAGCTTCTGCTATACTGCAATAGTAGCCAAGAAGAAAAACCAAATGTATTGAAACAAATCTTTTTTGGTGGGGGCTTTAACTAGTGTCTTCTTCTAGAGGATGAGTCAACAAAAAGGAATCTTTTTTCACCTTTTTCTAAGATGGGTGGCCAGCCAATTCTGTAAAATTCCTGTTATTTTGTTTGACTTTTATGGGCTCCTCAATACTCAGCTAGTCAGCTGTGTCTGTGATGACAATAATTCATACAGATTTTGACTCTAGCTTCACATTTACATTGTTTATTCACTACTTGTGGGCTGGTAAATTTTAATTCAACATCAGTGTTGAATTTAAGAGGTTTTGATAGAAATTTCTTAATATCTTCTTTTTATGATGAAGCAAATCGACCTCGATTCTTGAATAATTCACATCATTTCTATTGGACCACAAGATTTCCCTTTTCTATCGAAGTGAATTACTTCCTCCGGATAAAAAAAAAAGTGTCCACTTAATCATCTGCACATTTTTTAACCAAAAAACTTCTATACAAAAATAGATAATATGACTAAACTGTCCTTAATTAAATATGCATTGAGATTTGATCACACAACACTTAATAGGGGCAATCTAGAAAGATATGATTAATTCTTTCTTGATTTGATAAGTGAACACTCTTTTCACTAAAAAAAAAGCTAAGTAAACACTTTTTTATATCCGGAGAGAGTATATAGTAATTTAATTCTGATTTTACCTATGGACAAATCCTCGTACCAAATGATTTTACACAAAGTGTCTCTTCCATGTCAAATCTTGATAGCTATAACTAACTGTAAAGGTAAGAGTTAGAAGTATTGGGATCAAACTTGCTTATAAAATATTTATGAAATTAATACTATCTTTATTAAGATGGAAAAAAAAAGGGGGGGAGGACAGGAGTGAAAAGTTTCATTTCCTTTAGGAAAATAAAAAAGGCAGATTAGAAAAGAAATACTTATTCACATCAACCTTTTTATACTATATTACTTCAAATTTAGACAGAGATGACAAAGTGTGTCTCTTTTATCCCTTGTACTTGTAACAAACGACAAATAAAGTAAAGTAAATTATGAATCCGTGAAAGAAAGAAATAAATGAATTTGTATCCTTTTCCTTTTCCTTTCCATTTATGAAACCAACATGGTGAAGGATTGTTGGTTAAAGAGATTTTTCAAATTAAATATGAGAAATATAAAGTTATTGTCCATTCTATATTGGTAATTGTCAAGTAATCATAGAGCACATTTTACATGTTTTTAGGCCCAGAAAATTAGGTACATGTTTTTAGGCCCAGAAAATTAGGCTTTTTTTCTGGATTTTGGAATCAATTCCAAACTAGACAAGCAACATGGTACTTTTGGCAAATTGTCTTACCCTAATTCAAGATCCAATTTTAGAAATATGATCAGTGTCATGTATTATTTGCTAAGTTGCACGGACTCATCACTTTCGTTGCCGCACCCGTGTCGGATTCTCCAAAAATGCACTATTTTTGGAGTATCCGACATGCACCCGACGATATTTTTGAAGAGTCCGTGCAATATAGATTATTTGTTTCATTTTTTGCCTAAATCCTTGCGCTACACTTGGGACTCTAGGTGGTGGTTTGAATTTAACATAGAGTTCTTAGTCCCTTGTTAAAATATAACGATATTTTTAATTTCTTGTCTTGCATTTAGTGCACAGAAAGAAAAAAAAAACGTAAAAAAAAAAAGGTGAACATTAACAAGATTCTCCTTCCATAAAAGTTATCGACCTATCGTTAGAGATGCGCGCACGCTGGTCCAGGTGTCACGGTTATAAGAATAAGTTATTGATTTATAGTTTCTGATTTTTGTCTTATACGTTATCATATTATTTCAACACATACGTGAGAGAGATATTTTCTAGTAATTCTCTAATTTCTCGTTTAAACTACTTTCGACTGATGGGTATGTATTTAGTACTTGTGCTAGTGAAAAATAACAAGTATCCAATGAAATAATCCGGACACCGAGGTCATTAAAATAAAGGATTCGGATGATACAAAAGGAAAAGGAAGGGGAAAAAAATAAGTGGCATGAATAAGAGAACAAAGTGAGTCCAAGAATCAATTCGGATAATATGATAGTTAACGACTCAACCTTAGAACTTAGACCTCTCCACCGAACTTATTAACATTCGACTCCCAAAAGTGGAAATTCCCATTTCCCTCTTACAATATTTCTATTTTGTTCTTTTATTTAGTCTATAATGTTCGAATATATAACCTATGCTACACAAATCAATCAGCAGTGTTAACTTTTTGACACTTAGCTAAGAAGAAGGTTCTTTCCAATCGATCATATATCATATTATAAGGTGACAAGAATATCATCTAATCAATCAATATGAACCATGTCTTATATCTAAAAATTAATCAGGATAAGATTATAACCTTTTTGTTGTTGTTTTTGTCTATTCAATATTTAGAAAAGTTTATCATAGTTAGATTATTTTTGTGTTGGTTGTCAACCTATAGCTACATTCCTTCTTTTATTTATCGTTGGAATCGTCCATGATATATAAAACTCATATAGATGGAGCTAAGTGACAAATGTCAACATAAGCCCCGAGGGGTTAGTTCAATTGGTAAAGGTTGAAGAACTTGTGTCTTAGGTCACAAGCACAAGTTCGAGTCCTGCGACAAACGAACTACAACCAGTATCAAATGGAGAAAGAAGAAAAATAAAGGAACATGTCCATCATCCCCGAGTTTCAAAAGCTACAACTAGCACAAAAGGTTAGCTGGATTTCTCGATCATAAAAAAAATGTTTGAAAAACTGATGCAAAGACTCATATGATTTGAGTCCCTAAGTGAAAAAAAGTCAAGCCAACACTTCAACACGATGTAAGATGTATTGTGGTCCATTAAGTAAACAAAAAAAAAAAAAAAAAAGTAGACATGCTTTTTCAACACAAAATCAAATGCATTATTTCTCATGTTTGTCCTTAGGTATCTCTTTGAGGGCCCATGAAAATAACTTAAGACATAATACTTTGTTGGGATTCTGGCTTTCAGTTCACTCTACCACTTGGTCAATCTTTGCTTTTTCACTTTGTTCCCCTCCGCGACTTAAGTAGTACAAAAAAAAAAAAATTGAACCAAACTAGTACAAAAAAAAAAAAAAACATAAATAGTATTCACGCACGAAATTCGTGCGTGAAAGGACCAAACTGCAAAAACACAGTTTTGGCCTTTCACGCACAAATTTTGTGCGTGAATGGTGTCATCAAAAAAAAGAAGAATGGGCTCATCCAAAAAAAAAAAGGACAAGCTTTCACGCACAAATTATGTGCGTCAATGGTGTTGCCTTTTTTTTTTTTTTTTTTTTTTTTTGCGTTACCTTTCCAATCACATTTTTTTCCATACTTTGGGCAAAGATTAGTCATGTTTTAAAATCCCAAAATATCAATATTTTATATAAAACTTAATATCTTTTTTTGTGTACAATAATGTCGGCTCATTACATCAAGTTCACCTAAATGTTTGGATCGTCGTTTTAGGAGTTCTAAAGTGTCCCGAAGCAAGTTTTGAAACTTGTAATATTTATAGGGTTTTGATTTAAGTGTTTTATTATATTTGAATGTACAAATTTAAATATTTGATTTAATAATAATTCATCCAATACGAGAGGTCTATACTAATTTAATATACTAATTAATATTTGTATTGCTTTGAATTAGTATTGTAATTAAATGGAATGAATTATTTTTTAATTAGTATAGACCTCTCGTATTGGATGAATTATTATTAAATCAAATATTTAAATTTGTACATTCAAATATAATAAAACACTTAAATCAAAACCCTATAAATATTACAAGTTTCAAAACTTGCTTCGGGGCACTTTAGAACCCCTAAAACGACGATCCAAACATTTAGGTGGACTTGATGTAATGAGCCGACATTATTGTACGCAAAAAAAGATATTAAGTTTTATATAAAATATTGATATTTTGGGATTTTAAAACATGACTAATCTTTGCCCAAAGTATGGAAAAAAACGTGATTGGAAAGGTAACGCAAAAAAAAAAAAAAAAAAAAAAAAAGGCAACACCATTGACGCACATAATTTGTGCGTGAAAGCTTGTCCTTTTTTTTTTTGGATGAGCCCATTCTTTTTTTTTTTTATGACACCATTCACGCACAAAATTTGTGCGTGAAAGGCCAAAACTGTGTTTTTGCAGTTTGGTCCTTTCACGCACGAATTTCGTGCGTGAATACTACTAATGTTCTTTTTTTTTTTTGTACTAGTTTGGTTCAACTTTTTTTTTGTACTACTTAAGTCGCGGATTCCCCTCAAGTTGGTGGAATTGGAGGAAAATTCTATCTTCATTGCAATCTTTCTTTCACTACCAAAGTTAGATGTTGACTTTCTCATTTTTTACCTTTTGGTGTTGGGATTAGTTGAGAAACCTCCTTTTCCTTTGTTTCTTTTTACCAAACTCAAAATAGCCTTCTTCTATGTGCTTTTTTTCCTCCTAAAGTATTAGAAGTCAGAGATTTTTGTTTACAAAACAAGGTATTTTGATCTATGTTGCTCACACTCTCCAAACATGTTTTCGCATTTGTATCAAATCCTCAAAAAATGCACTACTTTTGAAAAATCTGACAGCACCGTAGATATTTTTGAAGAGTTCGAACAACATAACTTTTACCCTAAACTAATCCTAGTTGAGAACCCCACAAGATACCAGAAATCAAACTCCTTTTCATCTTCTACTATATTTGTCGCCATTTTGAAGAATCGGTGAACTTTCAAAAAAGTGATTAATGGGGTAGACTATAAAAAGGTTAAATGGACTTGTGACATTGAAATTAACTATGGCTAAAATTGTGATTTTCAATGTGCGTGGAATACAAAAAGGAAGCAATAGCAGAACACCTTGCACCGTATCCGAGAGTAACATGAGTTTAACGATTGCTTCCCATAAAATTTTAGACAACTTTGATTGGTGTTCAACTAAAGTTGCCCTCATAAGGCGTGTAAGAGCCCGTTTGGATTGGCTTTTAAGTTGCTTATAAGCTGTTTTTAGCTTTTTTGAGCATTTGTCTGGTCAGCTTAAAGTCATTTTGTGCTTAAAATAAACTCAAAAAAATAATTGAACCCATTTAACTTAACTTATCTAAAGCAGCTTATAAACTGTTTTCAGCTTATAAACAAAAAAAAAAAAAAAAGTTAGACTACCCCCAACTTATTTTTTAAAACTTATAAGCTTATAGGCATAAGCCCATCCAAACAGGCTCTAAGATAGGATGAAGTACAAAACTAACAAGTCTTTCATCATCTACAAGAGTTTTAATCCATCCATTTACCATTTCTGTGACCAAGTATTTTGTGTTAGTTATGGAATTTCATCAAGGACACAACAAACCGCAAGCTGAAATGCATATAGCCAACTGAATCAGTGGATACAAGTCAACCTTTTATTATATGATTGCGGGAACTACATATAATCCGATGAAAAAAGCAGGAGAAAATAGAATGACAGATGCAGAAATCACATTTACATCTTAGAAAGCAAGCAAACTTTCATTTAGATAGTAGTATAAGCAGAGTCATTAGCAGATATATAGAAGTATATGAAAACTTCAGGAAATTGAATCAGCAGAACTTTGTTCATCAAACCGCTAAGGGGATTGGGGCCAATCATATCCAGCATCCACAGCATTTAAGTCATCGTAAAACCACATTTCCACATCCTCCACATGTTCCTCATCGTCTTCCCAGTACCCATCAGACATCTCATCATCATCAGAAAAGTCATCAATATCACCCGCCACAAAGTCCCACGGTATATAGCCAGAAGAACCCGAATAGTCCGAGCAATTATCCCATCCATTCTTATCATAACAATCTACGACAAGGGGTCCCACAACCTTTAGTTTATTGAATTTCTTGACAAAGTTCTCATCAAGAGTCACATTCCAACAACCCCTTACGTCCAACAGCTCGAGCTGCCTGCAGTTTTGAACAACCTCAGATATGCTCAATGTACCAACCAACATGTAAGCAATTTCGAGCTGTTTGAGCTTAGGCATCGTGGTGGCTATTACGAGGGCTTCATCATCTTGTGAGAGCTTGTCAATGACCTCGAGAGGGTGCATTGTTCTACGCAAACCAGTCAGAGATTTACAGTGTTTCCCTATGGCTTCTAGGGCTCTCGCCCCAATTTTTATGCAGTAGCTCACATCCAAAAATGTAATATTGGAAAATGTTCCGGCAACCTGTTCCACTACGGAGTCGCTTAATTCACACTTTGGCAACCGCAACGTCTGCAGAGATTTGGCACTAGCATCCAAAACAGATAAGTTCACATTCACTTCAAGTAAATATTTTCTCCTATGGAAGGAACAAGAACCATATTTGGTAGCTACATGACAAGTCTACTGAATTCTGACTAGATCAGCAACGAACTTAAAAGCAATAAAACTTCCATTGTTCCTCTTTTTTTATTTAAAGATATAGTCTTTGTCATCATCAAAGGAGTTGGTTTCCTTATCGAGACTCTTATCCCAGTATATCGATTCGGAAAGTTTATACAAAATGAGTTAAAGAATTGGAACTTCTACATAAGGCATTATTACATGAGGCATAGTATCTTAAATTGATGTCTATATTGAATGGTGAATAGATAACTGCAATAATGAAGATGATATACTAACTTGTTTGCAATAAATTCGAAGCTTGATTTGTCGGAGAGACCAGATACACAGAGTTTACGAAGGGAACCACAGCTTCTTGGAATAAGCAAGCGAAGCATCCGATCAAGGTTTTCGGGGCAGCGGGTTTTGCTCCATTCCTCAATGTCAATCTCTTGCCAACAATAAGGCCCCTTTACTGCTTTTCCCCATGACTTGCAAACCCTTGGAACTACGGTTAGCACCTCTTGAAGTGAAAGGTTTCCAAATATTAGCCCGAGCGCATCGGGTAACAATTCGTCCCACTGCCTAAACTCGAATCCTTCCTCCATTTAAACTCTTGCTTCTCTGCTATAATAATGAAAAAGAACAACTTTCGATCACAATCCACCCATATTCTGTCACATCTCCATATCTAAAAGACTTAGCCAAAAACTAATGGAATTCAAGCAGTTTATGAACTTAGCTACTAAAAGATTGGAGCAGTTGTATCAACACAAAATCTTCCCAAACATAGTAAAAAGGATGAAAAAGTAGTGAAAATATAATAATCTAATACAGAACCAAAGAACAATCAACTCAATGAGCTAACAGTAACCAGAAAAATCAAATCTTGAAAAGAAAAAAAACACCCCCATCCCCACAAAAGAAAAAGAGATCTATCCAAAGAAATGAAATTAATAACATGAAGTGTATAAAGTCACAATCTTTATGGGAGAAACATGGTAATTATGGACAAATCAAACTCCAAGAAAGAAAAGAAAGAAATATCATGTTTCAAGAACAGAGAAAAAGGAAATTGCCAAGATAAAAATCCTACCTTTACACAAGCATATTGTCACCACCAAAAAATTCTACAGATTCAAATGGCTAAACAGATCAGAATCACTCAAAATTAACAAATCTACTGAGGGAAATGCTCAAATCGGGATATAAACATCTAAATAAACCCATAAAACCAAACACATTTAGGTAATCTCTGTAACAACGCACAGATAAAGAAAGGAAATTTGTTTTACACCAACAATAATTCAGTTCCCCAAAAGGTAAAATCTTTCAAGAAAAGTCATTTCAAAACTTTCCAAACACCCTCATGAAAATTCTTGCAGCAGTATATAAAAACCAAAATAACCCCACAAACCAAATACAATTTGGAAATTTCAAATTCTTTACACCACCAATAATTACTTTCCCAATAGGTAAAATCTTTCAAGAAAAGTCATTTCTAAACTTCCCAAACACCCTTATGAAAATTGTTGCAGCAGTACATGAAAAACTAAAATAACCCCAGAAACAAACACATTTTTGGAAATCTCAATACACATTAAAGAAAGGGAATTTGTTTTACACCACCAATAATTACTTCCCAAAAAGGTAAAATCTTTCAAGGAAACTCATTTCAAAACTTCCCACACACCCTTATGAAAATTCTTGCAGGAGTATATAAATACATCATGGAAAATCTCAATACACAAATCAAGAAAGAAAAAAAAATTACACCAACACAACAATTAATTTCCCAAAAGGTAAAATCTTTCAAGAAAACTCATTTCAAAACATCCCAAACACCCTTATGAAAATTCTTGCAGCAGTATAGTATAATACATTTTGGAAAATCTCAATACACAAATCAAGAAGGGAAACAAATTGACACCAGCACAACAATTACTTTCCAAAAAGGTAAAATCTTTCAAGAAAACTCATTTCAAAACATCCCAAACACCCTTATGAAAATTCTTGCAGCAGTATAGTATAATACATTTTGGAAAATCTCAATACACAAATCAAGAAGGGAAACAAATTTACACCAGCACAACAATTACTTTCCAAAAAGGTAAAATCTTTCAAGAAAAGTCATTTCAAAAATTTCCCAAACACCCTTCTGCAGCTCACATGAAATGTAACACTCTAAATACACAAATCAAGAAAGGAAAAAAAAATTACACCAACACAACAATTAATTTCCCAAAAGGTAAAATCTTTCAAGAAAAGTCATTTCAAGAATTTCCCAAACACCCTTATGAAAATGTAACATTTACACACAAACACTAAAAAACAATGTACAAATTTACAAAACCAGTGTCAGAAAAAGAGAGAAAGACCTCAAAAAGTTTGGATCTGTGAAAAAACCACCGGTTTATGCGCCTGAAAAGAAGGGTCATATGAGGAGAGCCTCAGTTCAGTAACTCATTACCCTTTTTAGCTTCTGTGGGGTTGCAAATATAAACACAGAGAGAGAGAAGCTAAGTATGAAACAAAGAAACAAAAAGCAAACAAGATTTTGATTACACAGGCAGAATAAATACACATACATGTGTAGGTGAAAAAAGTGTGGAAAATTACAACTACATATTTTTTTTGCGGCCATCTAATTTACAAAATATATGTACACAATATAAATAGGTATTGTATACTCTTTCGTTCATTTTTTTCTTATCACTTTTTACTTTTCGAGAGTTAATTTAATCTATTTTTAAAATTAAATTAAATTAGATTAAATGTTTTAAAATTAAATTTAGATGTTTGATAACTATACGAAAAATGCTAGTATAAATTTCAATTCTTTTCATATTAATATATGTTGAAAAAAGATATCTTAAAATATCAGCTAAAGTCCATATAATTTGACTCTCGAGGATCAAAACGTGACAAGTAAAATTTAACCGAGAGAGTAATTTATACTAAATATATACATAATATGTATACACAGTGTGTGTGTATACATATAATATACGTACCTATACACTACATGTACAGCCCAAAGTATATAAACAGTATATATTTCGGCCATATTTGATAAACTAAATGATCGAAGGGTACATTTACTAAGTTTTCTAAATGAATGTGAGGAAATAGAATTGTATGCGTAATCTTTTTGGTGTATTGGGAATTTGCTTGCGTATCACCACTTTCTTGTGAGTCAGTCATTTTCATTTTGATAAGATAACCAAATTAACACTGTGGACTAGTGTAACATCAATGAATAAATGTAAATAATTTAAAACGTTAGTTGAGTAAGAAAAGTCTCACATTTAAGTCTACTAGCTACTTGATCTTACGTATATTAACAATTAGTATATGTAGAATAATATTGTACAATCAAATATTACAGCAGGCTTGAAGGTAAAAAATAGTATAGTAGTAAGATTTACTTCCTTCCCTCCTTCATATTTGTCTTTTCTTGAATTTGGCCAGTTTGTATGAGTACTTCAACTATTTTATGGGTATCTGATATCTAATATCAGTATTTTATGGGTTTCTGATATCTAATAGCACTTCAACTATTTTATGGGTATCTGATATCTATATAGATTGAATAATTTTGTTTATTATGACTTTAATTAGTTATTAAGAAATCAATTATTATTATTCTTTTTTTTTTAATTTATGTGTTTTAATTTAATTAAACACAAAAGTTAAGAAAATAAGAAAAAAAAAACTTAATCTTATGATTTTAAAGTAAATATGTGTTTTTAATTTAATTAAACACAAAAGTTAAGAAAATAAGCAGAAAAAAAAACTTAATCTTATGATTTTAAAGTAAATATGTGTATAATGTATTAAAGCGTTCGTTGAAACATGAGTCTTAAACATATCATGTGAGATGCTAGAATTAAATAGTTACTTTATATAAAAACTAACATTCATTTTTAAATAGATTAAAATAAAAAATATATGTATATATATATATATATATATATATATACTAATTGAAACTGAAAGGTTAACAATTTTTATAATTTTAAGACTGGTTTTGTTTTTCTCACTTCATTAACTATTAAGAGGACACCCTTATGTCCTTTTCTTTTTTCTTTATCAACAATTGTGTGTTTGGTTTCTGTATTGAGTGTGGAAGTGAGTTAAGAAACTGTATAGATGAAAGAGTACTTATGGCTACTGTTAATACAGCTGAAGCATTGATGGTGTCTCTAAAAGCTGAGTCTTTTTGGTCGTGGGATGTCGATTCCCCTCATATTTATTATTCTCTCCTCCTAGTACATATCTCAATTGTCTGGAATATGGTACAGAGTTAGAGTTAAGTAAGTATTAATAATATATGAATTAGTTAGGAGTGAATTTATGTATTATTTTGTACAGGGATTAATTATGCAGTGTTTAGTTATTCATGTAATAGTTCTCCACCTTCTATCGTTATAAAATAATACATACATTCATTCATAACTTATATAAGTATTAGTTATGTTGTTTCTAAATTGCAAACCAAACACAGTATTAATTTAATACAAAAATAACTTACTTCCTAACCGGTTACCAAATGCGGTAGTATTACTTATGCAGAATTTAATACCTACATAAATATTTATTGGCAAACGGCCTTTATATTTCTTCTCTCCTTACGGAAGAATGAACTTTTGTATCGAAGGGTTTTTATAAGTTAAGAATAAAATTAAACAAGTTTTAAAACAAGAAAAGCGTCATTCTTTTAGAATAAGTTGTTTAGAATAAATTGTAAAGTAAAAGGTGTCACATAAGCTAAATTTATATATGTGAACTTTGTTGGACGTTTGGATAATATTTGATCGAAGGTGCAAAAATAGTACTATTTTGAAATTGAAACCACAAAACTAATACTATTTGAAGTTGAAGTTAAAACAGATTATTTAGAAATTAGGATTGTGATGGACATGAATTTCGCTTTATGGATGGAGAAAAAAAATGAAGATTAGATATTATAAATCATTATTCCAATCAAAACGCTTACCAAATACTATTGTTTTTTTTCCAGCATTTTTCCAATATTTCATTTTTTTTGTTTTGTAATTATAGAGACACTGATGGCTTAACCAATAAAATCAGATCTCTCAATAACAATTATTTTTTATAACAATACTTCACTAAGTCAAGTTGTTTATGAAATTATTTTTTATGTATGTATATTATATATTTTCTATAACAATATTTCGTCATAGTAATAAAAACTATTTGGACAAACAACATCATTGTAAAGAGGTTTGATTGTATACATAAACTAAAACAGTTCAGTATTTTTAAAATACATACTGTGAGATTATTTATTTACTATAAAGTATAAAACTTTTGTTAGGAGAGATGTATTAGGATTTTGGATTTATTGGAAAATGAACTTTACCTTGATGTTTTGCCATGTGAAAAGAATAAGATATACTATTAGATATTTTAAAACAAACAAATAGAAACAAAGTGGTGAAACATAAATCATGGCTCAAATAAGTAATACTGTTGCCGTAAAGAGAATAATATTTGATACTCTGTAAACTTGACCGAATAATATATTTGATCATACAACCTTTTTTGTGATTTTATGAAAGTAATTTAGTTCAAAATATTTTTCACTTTAGATTATCATGAAAGTATCAGAGTAATTTGATTTCGAACCTGTCTTTTCTACTCCAAAAAGTATATAATCATTAATTATTCATTTAAGAAGAAAATAATGTTAATATAGTCAAACGGTTATTGTGATAAAGCATCAAACAATTTTCTTTCCGAATATAAATTATATACATTATTAGTATAAATAACTTTTTTAAACGATCAAATTATATTTATCAATTATAATAAGTAATCTATCTTGTTTTTAAAATTATGGATCGTTTACCTGTACATATTATTTAAGTGACTTGACATTATAAAAATTTCTATAACTTAAACTTGCATTGAAATTTTTGCTTTGCTGGAATATACGTGGCCAAGTGTTGGCGTGACATAAACTTTAGTGATGGAGATGAAAAAAGGGAGTACACAAGGAACACTTTCTGTTACAATAAATTACGGAAAGATAACATGGTTGCTTTTAAAATTTTTCTCATAAATAATTTTTATATAAGTTATGGTGAATATATATATATATATATATAATATATTAGAGATATTAAAAATGCTAAAATGGTTAGACTAACCTTCGTAACAATAAGAATTTTTTTGTTTATTTAAGAAAAAAAGAAATATTTTAAATTATACCATGTATACTAAAATGTGACATATCAAATTAAACATTGAGCAAGAAATAATTAATGCACTAGATAATATTACTGCATTTTTTTTTGCATTATAATTCTTGTCACTAAACCAAACAACCCCTAACACTTAATTTTTTTTTTTTTCTTCAAGTTATGCTTCTGAGAAATAATTGTTTGTACTTGGATTTTTTCTCAGTAAATTAACAGTGTACGTGTTACATATTAAACACTACACATGATACACTAGAAGTATTTATTCTCCCTTGTACTGGTCTTTTAGCAGGCTGTCCTTTCATGGCCAATTAATTCACACCTAGTTAATACTTTAGCTGAATTACTTATTTTAGGTACCCTATGAATGTCAGTTTTAGGTGAACGGTAGAGTAATTGCCTTCATTATTTTTTTGTTCTTCTTTTAATGATTATTCTGGCGAAATGAAATGTTTGTCCATATGTACTTATTTATAAAATCCGTCTCTCAAAGATTATACTAAAGCTAAGTTGTATATTTTTGGGTGTATATTTTATACTTCCTATGTTTCAATTTATGTGAACCTATTTGACTGGACACGAATTTTAAGAAAAAAAAGACTTTTAAACTTGTGGAGTAAAATGAGACACATGTATTTTGTGTGGCTATAAATTATTGCATAAAATTGAATTGTTTCCAAATATGGAGAGAGATCATTCTTTTTTGTCACTGACTAAAAAGAAAATAGATTTACATAAATTGAACCGATGGAGAATATTTTATTACATATAATAATAAAAATAGTTGATTCACATTGTAATACTAATATACAACATGAAAATTATGTACTTCACAAGCACAGGGAGTACATTTAATTGAGTATTTTGTAAATATTTTTCTTAAAGAAATAAATTATGTAGTGCAATACTTTTTAAAACTAAGCGTTTTTGCATAATTTCTTTTGGACCACCTGAGCACAACATGTAAATGTTCCATTATTTTCCGGTACAAGTTTTTATAGGATGGGCTGATGACCCACTTGGTTAATGAAATGGGATGTAATAAACCAAAATATGAAGAAAAGTGTTACAAATAGCGTGGTTGCTCACTTTTCAGATATGTAATTGAAAAATAACTAGTATTTAAAGTAGTTGATTAAAATAGTTTAATCATAACATATTTTGGGGAAAATTCACAAAGAGCCACTTTTGAAAGTGTTATCTGAAAATAAGCTGTGATTGTAAAATTAATCGAAATTTAGTTTCTTTTTCAGGAAAAATATCCTAGAATTCTTCATGATCTTCTCCACTTTTTTTCAAACTCTTGTCCTAGAGCCACTTATAGAAGTTCAAACTCCAGAATGATGTTATAAAGTTACACTGAAGTTTCAAATTTTTTCAAGTGAAAATCCAGTGGTAATGATGTTTTACTACAAAATTCCATGACAATATCATCAAAGTTCGAAGCTGGTCGTATGCTATTTTTGGATGCACTAATCAATATCAATAAAACAAACTTTCTGGGTGTCGTAGTGGATTTTGAGAAAATATTATATTGTCTGTAATTTTCCAGTAGTTCCCCTCCTTACTATGGTTGTTGTTTATACTCCATGGATTTTGAACTTTCTTGTTTAAAGAACGTGTATTATTTTCTTAAAGGTGAATCTTAAAAAAAAACTTTGATAAGCAAGTGGCAAAACTTATTGAATTATGTCATGTAATTTCGACAGCCTTTAGAGTATCAACATTATGATTTACGAAGTGTAGATTTTTCATGGGCCTTACAAAAAATCATAGGCCTATTAGTAATGGGCCATTTGCACGATCGCCTTATTCGGGGTTGGTCTTTAATTTTGTCCTTTGCCTAAATATTAGAAGTTCTGGGTTCGAACCCTGGTTCAGTCCGAAAAAAAAAATGGGAATTTTACATAAATGACTACACTTTGGGGGTTTAAAATTTGCCATAGCTACAGCTTCAATATTTACATTGCGTAGCTACAGTTTCCCCGCTGTATTCAAAAAATGGCTCGCTGTATTCATAAAACGGCCTAACTGTATTCATGAATACAGCGAATAAAAAAAATTCAAAAATTATTTTCACCGTATTCAAGTCATATGTATTCAACTCGGCTGTATTCATGTCAAATGTATTCATCTATAGCTACTTTTACATTGAATTCACTTTATTGTATTTAAAAATCAGTGGTATTCAAACAACATAAATACAAAAAATATTGTATTCAACTTGTTGCATACAAGTTTTTTTTTTTTAGTGAAGGCAGCGAGTAATACACTAAAAATTGAATACATAAAAACATAGATACACTAAAAATTAACAAAAACACTCAAAAAAACTGAATACAAAACAATAAAATGAATACAATCTAAAAAGTTAACCAAAAAACTCAAAAATAATGAATACAAATGCTCTGATGATCTCGGCAGATCTGAGAAAAAGTGTGTGTGTGTGTGAGAGAGAGAGAGAGATTTGGACGGAGATACACTCAACAGAACAGGCAGAAAGACGAGCTGGTTTAGTCGAAGCTAGGTTTCACCGGAGCTGGTTTGGACGGAGATGGCAATGGAGGGTAGGATCAGAGAAGGGGTGGTGATTTGAGAAGCAGTAGAGGGATGGTTGAGTTGGTGGTTTCGTGGTGGCTGGAGATGGAGGGCGTGGTGGTAGATCTGGTGGGTGTTATTGGAGTTCCGCCGGCGGTGGTGGTTGTCGATGTAGAAGAAGACGGCTTAGAGAGAGAGAGGTGATGGAGGAGAGAGAAAATGAAGGAAAATGGGAGGAGATTGTGAGACAATAGAGAGAAAACAGTTTTTAATTCTAAATACAATATAATTTTACTATACTAGTTACCTTGTGTAATTGACATACAAGATTTAGCTATGAGATGTAGTTTGGGCAAAGTATAGCTACTAAATGTAAATAAGGCCTAATGTTCTCTACACTATGTAGATTTCCCAAAAAAATCGCAAGACAAATTTCGTAGCAAAATTAGGCCTATTCGGGTAAAAGCTAGGCCTTAAAGCAGAATTTGCCTTATGACATAAATAAATTCTGCTTTATAATGCTGAATTTTTTTATTTTATTTTTTTAACTAAGTGGCGGTTCCAATCTAAAATCTCGGAATATTTTCGGTCACTTTTTTAAGCGAAGGAAAAAAAAAATTAAAGGCCAGCAATTTGAGGCCCAAATATTAAAGACCAGCGCCTCTGAAGGACAATCCGTGCAAAAAAACAATGATTAGTAATCTGCAGAATGTATTGGGCTATAACTTTCTCTTGTTATAGATGTTAATCCATTTTGTGGCACAACAGAGTCTAAAAAAATCGTTCAGCCCATAACTTGAGGCAAGCCTAGAACTAAAAGATTTCAAATGGGTCATTTGCACTTTTGGCCCTATTTTGTGCTGGTCTTTAAATTTTGTCCTTCTGACAAACAATTTTTTCATGAGGCATAAGTTTATATTTTCACATCCTAATATCTCACAAGTTATGCCAAATCTTTTAAAGAACTCACGTCTCGCAAGACATAAGTTCGAGAAAGGCAACAATTAAAGACCAACCAATTCGAAGGTCAAAAGTTAAAGACCATCCCATTTCAAGGGAAAACCGTGCAATTTCTACTGGGCAATTCGCAGTAATGCCCTTATTTTGGGGTGGCCTTTAATTTTTGCCATCAAAATGAAAGTATTTAACTTTTACCCTTCGCCTACAACCTCAGGTTTCCGGGTTCGAACCTCTGCTCAGGCGAAAATTTAAAAAAAAAAATTGTTAGGCAAAGGTTACCTACAAACTCTGCCCCATCGGGCATAATTTGCCTGCAAAACTCTGCCTTAAGACAGAGGCAAATTATGCCTGATGGGGCAGAGTTTCAAGACAAACAATTTTTTCGTGAGGCATAAATTTATAATTTCACATCCTAATATCTCACAAGTTATGCCGAATCTTTTAAAGAACTCACGTCTCGCAAGACATAAGTTCGATTTTGAAAGACAAAAATTAAAGACCAACCAATTTGAAGGTAAAAAGTTAAAGACCATCCCATTTGAAGGGAAAACCGTGTAATTTCTTCTGGGCAATTCGCAGTAATGCCCTTATTTTGCTGTGGCCTTTAATTTTTTTCCGATCAAAATGAAAGTATTTAACTTTTACCCTTCGCCTAAAACCTCAGGTTTCCAGGTTCGAACCCCCGCTCAGATAAAAGTTTAAAAAAAGAAAAAAATCGCTAGGAAGAGATTGCCTGCAAACTTTGCCCCATCGGGCATAGTTGCCTGCAAACTCTGCCTTAAGGCAAAGTTTTGCGGGCAAACTATGCCTTAGCAATTGGGCCAAAATTTCCCTTAAGGTAGAGTTTTGATTTTTGAAGGCAAAACTACCTTCAGGCAGAATTCTAGCTTACGAATTCAAATCTCTGCCTTGCGAAATTCCATTTTTTTTTTTAACTGAACTGAGGTTCGAACCTAGAACCTCGGGGTATTAGGCGAAGGGCAAAAATTAAAGACTACCAATTTGAGGGACAAAAATTAAAAACCAACCCAAAAGAAGGTCTTCCCAAATAGACTCTCTGGCCCACCATTTAACATGATGCATCCTAAAGAAAAGTTGTTCCAAGATTAAGATTGTTCAAGTATAAACCCCTAAGGATCGTCTGGTTACAAGAATTATGAGTTATTTCAGTATAAAATTTGTGATTAAATCGTTCAGGTTTTTTTTTTTTTTTGGATATTAGCTAAAATCATGACAATATTTATACCAAATTCATGAAAATTTCTATCCCATATGAAATGTGAGATTATCCATATATCATCTGGTTATAATTCTAGGATTTTAATAATGAGATAAACTTGTCTTGAACCAAACAACCCGTAAAAGAATTTCTAGAAATGACTTACTACAAAATGATTTGTATAAGCAAAAAGAAATAAATAATTTCAACCAAAGATGTTATAGTTCAATTGTAATTCTTTAGTTAAGTCTTCTTTATATGCATGGGCGGATGGATGCACATGTTTAGGTATGGATTCGCGTTGTGACCAAGCTAGTTTCGTAAGGATCTATGTGCTAGTATTGATGAATCAGATTTGAATAATTTGGGATTATCTGACCGAATAAAATATTGAAGTATTTTATTTGGATTTAGGCCCAATTAACAACTGATTAAAAGGAAAAAGGGGTTAGAAAGACGACTTCTTTTATGCATATTAAGTTGCAACTTTTGCATTGTATGTTATCCCTCATCTCCCTTCTATGTTCTAGTATCTCCATCTCCTTCGCGTTACCCTCTTTCTATGTTATTCTCAGTTTTCTCCTTAGTTAATGTTGTTGTTCAAATTCTCAGTTGTAGTATGAATTTAATGAGTAGTATAAACTGAAATGAAATGGTATAAACAATCATAATTTATGTAATCGATTTCCACTTATTTGAGATATTGAACAACTATTGTTATTTTCATAAAAAGGCTTAATGCATATGTAAACCCCTTGAACTTGTCCCTTTTTTCTATTTTGGCACCTTAACTAAGTGTTATTTCTATTAAACTCCTGAACTCGTCGTCATGTGTGTCTATTAAACACAATCTGACTTACATAGTATTCTATCTTCAATGTAGCAACATGCTAATAAATATTCTAATTTAATTATGTCATCTTATAGCTAAGATTAGCAGGAATTGAGAGGAAAAAAAAGAGCTTAGTTGAGGTGCCAAAACGAAAAAAAAATGACAAGTTTAGGAGGCTGCATATGCATTAAACCTAATTTTTAGTAACACCATATATGTATATGCCATCATCTACGTACAATTGGACACCAATATGCTCGTCGCCAAGGGATATATAATGAAACTGTTTCATCCTCTACAGAGTATGGGCTTCGCGCCCTAAGAATTGAGAAATTCCTAGAAGGCTAGAACACGGATCTTCCTTTAATTTGAGTCCAAGCTATATTTATTGCCTATTTTATTTCATGAGAAAAACCACTAAATTAAAGAGGGTCAGATGGACTCTATGCATTACGTTTTGAACTAATCGGGTCAGTAAATTTTGAATACCGATTATTATTATCTTTAAAAAAAGACCAATATACTCCAAGGTGCTCACGTGTGGGCACACACGTTTTAGAGCAAACAAGATGAAAGGATAACTCTATAACTTGTTCTTTCCAAGACATGAAGTCAAGTCAAACTTGACACTACTCTAAAAGCTACCACTCTAAATTAAAGTAGTGTCCATCTTCATAGACTCAGACTTAGGGCTAGGGTTTTAGGATATAGCATGCATGTCACAAATCATTCATTCAGTCATCTTAAAGTAATGTCAATCGCTTTTACTTATTAGTCACCCACCTGGATTTCTAGTAATAGTTTACTATGGACCATTTTTTGAAAATCGTAAGTACTATTCTCTGTGATTTTGCAGAAAGTGACCACATAAAAAAATAATAGTAGCTCCTTTATTGACTGATCAAAAATACGTTTCTAGCGAAGGAGATGTTGACACTTCTCTTTGAACTGTCACTATTTTATGGTCTCTCTTTGCAAATGTTGGAACTCTCAACATTTTTCGTGTTCTGTGTCTTAAGAGGTCGTCCGGTAGGAGGATAAGTTATCTCATATAAATAAAATTGATTGAGATAAGATGAGATTACTATTTCCACTCTTTATGTGAGATTATTAATCCCACATTATCTCATCTTTTATCCATCTACATAAGATTGGATGGAATATCAAAAAAATTATCCCACCAATCAAACGTAGAATTAATTTCAATCACATTAAATTAATAATTCAACCCATCGTATCCCTCCTACCAAACGACTCCGAAGTCTTTAAAAACCTTTGTTTGCCAACAATGTAAGAGAGATGGTAAAAATAAAAAGAGGTATGGGGATTACTTTTACTTTTCCTTCTATTTTTCTTTCAAACCAGAAAAGGAAACATGTTATAAAATAAAACTATGAAGTAAATACACAGAAGAAATATGTAGAGAGAATATCAGATTATCTTACTTCTGCACTTTCAACATTGCATCTGTGCATCCTATTTATAAGAGCAATATACAAAAGAGATATTTTGGGATATTTTGGGATATTTGGGATATTTGGAATATTTGGGATATTTCCAAATTAATGGATATCCACCAAGTTGGGATATTTACAACACTCCCCCTTGGATGTCCATTAATAGATGATGTACCTCGTTAAAACCTTATTAAAAAAAACCCTATGGGAAAAAGTCCTAATGAAGGAAAAAGAGTGCACATATCTAGAAATACGCTTTGAGAGCTGCCTCATTAAAAACCTTACCAAGAAAACCCAATGGGACAAAACTTGGTTAAGGAAAAAAGAGTACAACGCGTATTTTACTCCCCCTGACGAAGACCAAGATTCAGATGTCGGAGTCTTCGCATTCCAATCTTGAATATCATCTTCTCAAGAGTTGAAGTTGGCAAAGATTTAGTGAACAAATCTGCAGGATTGTCACTTGAACGGATTTGTTGCACATCAATATCACCATTCTTCTGGAGATCATGTGTGAAAAATAACTTTGGTGAAATGTGCTTTGTTCTATCTCCTTTTATGAAACCTCCTTTTAATTGAGCTATGCATGCAGCATTATCTTCATATAATACTATGGGTATTTTTATATCACACTTCAAGCCACATCTTTCTCTGATGAAATGTATCACTGATCTCAACCACACACATTCTCTACTTGCTTCATGAATAGCGATTATCTCAGCATGATTTGAAGAAGTAGCAACAATGGACTGCTTGGTCGATCGCCATGATATAGCAGTACCTCCGCATGTAAACAGATAGCCCGTTTGAGATCGAGCTTTATGTGGATCAGATAAATAACCTGCATCTGCATAACCAACAAGATCTGTACTACCTTTGTTAGTATAAAACAGACCCATATCGCTAGTTCCCTTCAGATATCGCAATATATGCTTAATCCCGTTCCAATGCCTCCGTGTAGGAGAGGAGCTATATCTTGCTAGCAAATTAACAGAAAATGCTATGTCAGGTCTTGTAGCATTAGCAAGATACATAAGTGCACCTATTGCACTAAGATATGGTACTTCAGGACCAAGTAGCTTTTCGTTTTCTTCCTGAGGTCGGAACGGATCTTTGCTCACTTCAAGTGAGCGAACAACCATAAGAGTACTTAAAGGATGCGCATTGTCCATGTAAAACCGATTTAAAACTTTCTCAGTATAGGTAGATTGATGTATAAAGATCCCTTTTGCGAAATGTTCAATTTGCAGACCAAGACAGAGTTTTGTCTTTCCGAGATCTTTCATCTCAAATTCTTTCTTCAAATATTCAATCGCCTTTTGGAGCTCTTCTGGAGTTCCAATGAGGTTTATGTCATCAACATAAACATCAAGTATAATGAATCCTGATTTTGTTTTCTTAATAAAAACACACGGACAAATGGCATCATTTATATATCCTTCATTTATCAAGTACTCACTTAGGCGATTATACCACATACTCCCTGATTGTTTTAAACCATATAATGATCTTTGTAATCTGATTGAATACATTTCCCGAGACTTTAAACCAAATGCTTCAGGCATTTTATATCCTTCAGGAATTTTCATATAAATTTCATTATCAAGTGAACCATAAAGATAAGCTGCAACCACATCCATAAGATGTATTTCAAGGGTTTCATAGACAGCTAAAACCATGAGGTATCGAAATGTTATAGCATCCATAACTGGTGAATATGTTTCTTCATAGTCGACGCCGGGTCTTTGAGAGAATCCTTGTGCAACAAGGCGTGCTTTGTATCGCACAATTTCATTTCTCTCATTTCTTTTCCGTACAAAGACCCATTTGTGACCAACTGGTTTTACACCATTAGGCGTTTGGACTACAGGTCCAAAAACCTCACGTTTAGCAAGTGAATTCAATTCTGATTGAATTGCTTCTTGCCATTTTGGCCAATCATATCTTCGTCGACATTCTCCGACATATTGAGGTTCCTGATCCTCACTGTCCTTTATAATATTTAGTGCAACATTATATGCAAAAACACTATTCACCATAATTTTCGAACGACTCAAGTTGTCCTCATCACCAGTAAAACTTAATGATAGTTCTTCACTCACTGAAGTCTCGGGTTTGCTGATTTCTTCAGGAATATCAGAATTAATCAGATCTTGAATCTCTTCATGAGATCCTTTCATAGTGTCATTCTGATCATTGTTTGTATTTTTTTTTCTAGGATTTTAATCCTTGGAGCCCAATGGCCTACCACGCTTCAGGCGTGGATGAGATTCAGAGGCTATGACACTAGTAGATTGTCCCTTTGGAACATCAATTCGAATAGGCACATTCTCTGCAGGGATATGCGACTTAGTTATTCTTTTCAAATCAGTAAATCCATCTGGCATTTGATTTGCTATTTTCTGTAAGTGGATGATCTTCTGGATCTCCTGCTCACATATAGGGGTACGTGGATCAAAATGAGATAGTGATGGAACTCTCCACGCAATTTCTCTTTTGATTTCTTTTCTCTCTCCCCCTAATTGTGGAAAATTTGTTTCATCAAATCGACAATCTGCAAATCGGGCAATGAATAAATCTCCCGTCAATGGCTCAAGATAGCGAATAATGGAGGGTGATTCAAACCCAACATATATTCCTAACCTTCTTTGGGGGCCCATCTTAGTGCGTTGTGGTGGTGCTACAGGCACATATACAGCACAGCCAAAGATTCGGAGATGAGCAATATTTGGTTCATGACCAAATACTAATTGTGACGGGGAGTATTTATTATAATGAGTCGGTCTAAGACGAACAAGAGATGCTGCATGTAAAATAGCATGACCCTAGACGGTTGTAGGCAACCGTGTTTTCATAAGTAATGGTCTTGCTATCAATTGCACACGCTTAATAAATGATTCAGCAAGGCCATTTTGGGTCTGAACATGTGCTACAGGATGTTCAACCTTTATCCCAACTGATAAACAATAATCATCAAAAGCTTGGGATGTAAATTCTCCAGCATTATCAAGACGTATAGCCTTTATAGGATAATCTGGGAAGTGTGCCCTTAAGCATATTATTTGTGCCAATAATTTCGCAAACGCCAGGTTGCGAGACGATATGAGGCACACATGAGACCATCTCGAAGACGCATCTATTAGAACCATAAAATATCTAAATGGCCCACAAGATGGGTGAATAGGTCCACATATATCCCCATGTATACGATCTAGAAAAGCAGGGGATTAAATGTCAACTTTCATTGGTGATGGCCTGGTTATCAATTTGCCCTGATGACAAGCGACACATGAAAATTCACTACTTTCAAGAATCTTCAGGTTCTTAAGTGGATGCCCTTTTGAATTTTCAATAATTCGTCTCATCATTATTGATCCAGGATGACCCATTCGGTCATGCCAAAGCACAAAAGTTCCTGAATCGTTAAACTTCTGGTTTACGATTGAGTGTGCTTCCACTGTACTAATTTCTGCATAGTACAGGCCAGAAGACAAAGTTTGTAATTTCTCCAAAACATATTTCTGGCCGGAGACATTCTTTGTAATGATAAGATATTCATCATTTGTTTCATTTAATGTCTCGACGTGATACCCATTACGGCGGATATTTTTGAAACTCAACAAGTTTCTTGGGGATCTAGAAGAGAATAATGCATCTTCTAAAACAAGTTTCGTCTCCTTAGGTAGAAATACAGTAGCTCTTCCGGAGCCTTCAATTAATTTCGAATTGCCAGAAATTGTATTAATATTTCCCCTTTTTCTACGCAAGTGAGAAAAGTATTTCTCATCTTTGAATATAGCATGCGTTGTTCCACTATCAATCACACAAATATCTTCATGATTGGTCATTGATCCAAATAATATTTGAGGATTTTCCATATATTCTTCAAAACGAAAGAATAGGCAAAGTAAACATCGAAGTAGATATTTTGATTAGACAAAGTATTACACACACTTTATTACTTATATATGGAAACATAACCACATTAGCTAATACAAATGACATGTATGAAATATCTAAGTTAATATAGATCCATCATCAGATGATCTATTTTTCCTTCAGGGATTTCAAAGAAATCTGCCACATCTAAATGCATAGGCTCAACATTATCTTCAGAAATAAAATTTGCTTCGGCATCATTTTCTGCCCTTTTGAGGGAGGCTTGATATAGCTCAACAAGGTGCTTTGGCGTACGACAGGTACGTGACCAGTGCCCTTTTCCTCCACATCGGAAGCAATTATTTTCTGAATTTTTCTTTTGCACAACTTCATGCTTTTCATCCTTACTTTTACACTGCTGGTGGTGAAGGGTATTATATGGTGCAAAACGAGAATCATGATTAAAATTCCTTCCTCGACCACGACCATGACCACGACTGGGGCCACGACCTCTTCCACGCCTAGAACGGCGAAAATTTGCCTCATTCACTTCAGGGAATGGGGCAGTACCAGTGGGTCGGCTTTCATGATTTTTCATCAGTAATTCATTATGTTGTTCAGCCACTAGAAGATGTGAGATTAGATCGGAATATTTCTTGAACTTCATCTCTCGGTATTGCTGCTGCAGGAGCATACTCGAGGCAGGAAAAGTGGAGAATGTTTTCTCCAGCATATCATCATCAATAATATTTTCACCACATAATTTCAATTGAGAAATAATTTTAAACATTGCAGAATTATATGCCTTAACAGATTTAAAGTCTTGGAACCTTAAATGGAGCCAATCAAAACGTGCTTGTGGAAGTATGACCATCTTCAGGTGATCATATCTATCTTTCAGATCATTCCACAGCGTAAGAGGATCTTTAACCGTGAGATATTTCATTTTCAAATTCTCATCAAGATGACGGCGGAGGAATATCATTGCCTTAGCACGGTTTTGGTTTGATGCCTCATTTTTATCTTTGATGGTGTCTTCCAGACCCATCGCATTAAGGTGAATCTCGGCATCAAGAATCGAAGACATATATCTATTACCGGATATATCTAAGGCTACAAATTCACATTTAGTAAGATTTGCCATTAGTAAAGGAAAACGAAGAAATCAATACCTTCGAGGTTTTGAAGTATTTACTCGAGATAACAGAGTCTCGTGCTGATAACGTGTTATAAAATAAAACTATGAAGTAAATACACAGAAGAAATATGTAGAGAGAATATCAGATTATCTTACTTCTGCACTTTCAACATTGCATCTGTGCATCCTATTTATAGGAGCAATATACAAAAGAGATATTTTGGGATATTTTGGGATATTTGGGATATTTGGAATATTTGGGATATTTCCAAATTAATGGATATCCACCAAGTTGGGATATTTACAACAAAACAAAAAATATTGACTTTTGTTTAATTGTCCACTCTATTTCATTTTTAACAATGTGATATTTACGCAAACAGTCGATCATATTCAATATTTTCATTTTTCTAGTTGATATACATAAGTTATATACTGATTATACAAAAATTGTGCATACATTACACATTCCTTAGCTATTTTTAATTTAAGTGAGTTTTTCTTTAGTTTAATATATACTTTCCCACCCATTCTTTTTTTTCTTTTTTATTCATGTGGAAAACTTTATTGGTAAAAAGGTTATTCAATCCATTAGTGCAACTGAAGGTGTGCAGCCTCTTCTGAACCGGAACAAGAAAGAGCCCATAACCACTGCTTGTGAACAACTCTCCTCAACTTAAGGCG